>NC_064286.1:62764118-62944188 GCF_019186545.1 Solanum stenotomum | reverse complement strand
TGTGTATTACTAGTACCTTGTTTGGTACTCTTTTCCAACCTATGTATAACTAATGCTTGCATTAGTTATACACTCTATTGTGTATTAAGGTGTGTATTGCTAATACCATGGATTTCTAGGTATTAGCAATGCAATGGTTTTAATGCATGCATTAGATTAACTAATGACAAAACTACTCTCTAATAATAATAATAATAATAATTATAATAATAATAATAATAATTATTATTATTATTATTATTATAATTACTATTATTATTATTATTATTATTATTATTATTTTTGTAAAAGAATGTGGGGGTATTTTTGTAAACAAATATTTTTTTAATAGTCTTTATACAATGCTTGCTATATTCAATACATCAAACCAAACAATGTATAAGAAATAATGCAAGCATAACTAATGCAAGCATTACTAATGCATGCATTACTAATACATCATATTCAGCATTATTCTTATACACTCTACCAAACGACCCCTTAGGCAAATAACCCAAATTCTCAAATACTAGAAAAAGTTAGCATTTGGGTCAAATCTCATTATTTGGTAGTTTTTAAAAATTTAAATTCTACACGAAATTTTTATTTTTTACAATAACATCCTCTATAGTAATTGTTTGCATTGTATTACATAATTTTTTATGTGAACGGTTGTTGATAAAATGATGAACAATCGATTCAGGGTAACAAAGTATGTGCTTTGTCTACGTCATGATATATGGAATGATGTTTATTGCATTTACTCTGAACTATCACATTGCCCAATTGTCATGGACACTACTTGTTATTTGTTGTGGAAGTAATGATAGTTTTTAAAACTCATAGGTATAAATCACATTTCTTTAAAAAGTGAAATATGTTTTCCAAATAATATAATCAAACGCATTGTGAAATTTCATTTAAATTTTCAACCAAATAATATTTGAAAATCTATGACCAAACATTAGCTTAATATCAACTTGAAGTGGCTATCAATATATGAGAGATAACTTTCTCTTGTTATTTGAATTTTGTTAATTAGAAGCTTTACTTACCATTTTCCTCTTCCTCTATAGACATTCATTTTTTATTCGAGATGATAAGCTCGAATAGATTGAAGTTTTTCAGATTCTTTCAATCCTCTCTAAGTCTCAATAATAATGGACCGTTCACTCATTCACGCAAATCTAGATATTTTCTCTTTAAAATATTTTGAAGTTTAATTTTGTATATTAATGACATGTTTAGATATGATGAAAGAAGACAGAAAGGGACCAATAAATAAAGTCATATCAATATTGGGGACAAGACAAGATAGCATGCAAGTGAAATGGGATTGGTGCAGAAAGTAATGAGTGTCTGTCTTTCAACCACACTCCACAAAGATAAGCCCATGGGGTCCAAGTGTCTCAACAGGGAAGTACCTCTCCTTTTTCCACTCACTATCCATTCCACAAACTCACTCTTTTTTGTTTCCTCTTTAATTCGGTATTCAATATTTGTATTAAGCTAATGTTTGACTATAGATTTCTAAATTTTTTTGGCAAGTATTATTTGGGTGAAATTTTACCATGTGTTTGGCCATAGTATTTGGAAACATATTTCACTTTTTTAGAAAAATATGATTTATACCCATAAGTTTTAAAAACTATCAAAACTAACCATAAGTTTATATTACAAGTCAATTGGATCTTCGTTGCAATAAATAACAAGTAGTGTCCATGACACTGGAGGAATGTGGTAGTTTGGAGTGAGTGCAACAAGCATCATTCCATACACCGTGAAGTAGACAAAACACATGACTTTGTTACCCTAAACCGATTGTTCATCATTTTGATCAACTACCATATCACCACTTTCATATTCACCGAATATTTCATCATTATTTTGGTGTTCACGTAAAAAATTATGTAATATAATGCAAACAACTACTATAGAGGGTATTTTTGTAAAAGATTAAAGTTTAGTATAAAATTTCAATTTTTAAAAGAATCCGAATAATGAGATTTGGCCCAATTTGGGAAATTTACCAAAAATATTTGTCAAATAATGGCAAATTGTATGGACAAACACTATTTGTTAATTTTTTTTTCAAATATTACTTGGGAAATCTATGGCCAAATGGGTCCTAAGATTCGACTTCACGACAAATAATCTTGTATGGATGAAGTGTTCTTTAACAAAGATGAGTGCATACTCATAATTTTAAAATTGAGATATTTGATTAAAAATAAATGAATATTTACCGCTCATGACTATACTACAATACTTAGGGGTAATTTAGTAACTGGTTAAAATTATACAAATATTAGTATGGTAGGAATTAGTTACGAGGGAATTTACATACATATATTAGTTATGCAAATATTAATTATTCATGTATTAGTTATAGTATGTATTAGTTATTCCACTTTTTATGATGCATANTTGTTCATCATTTTCATCAACAACCATATCATCACTTTCATATTCACAGAATATTTCATCACTATTTTGGTGTTCAAGTAAAAAATTATGTAATACAATGCAAACAAGTACTATAAAGGATGTTTTTGTAAAAGATAAAAGTATAGTGTAAAATTTCAATTTTTAGAAGAACCCAATAATGAGATTTGGCCCAAATACTAGAAAAAAACTAGTAGTTGGAAATTTGGGAAATTTGTCAAAAATATTTGCCAAATAATGACAAATTATATAGACAAACACTATTTGTCAAATTTTTCCCCAAATATTACTTGGAAAATCTATGGCCAAACGGGTCCTAAGATTCGACTTCACGACAAATAATCTTGTATGGATGAAGTGTTCTTTAACAAAGATGAGTGCATACTCATAATTTTAAAATTGAGATATTTGATTAAAAATAAATGAATATTTACCGCTCATGACTATACTACAATACTTAGGGGTAATTTAGTAACTGGTTAAAATTATACAAATATTAGTATGGTAGGAATTAGTTACGAGGGAATTTACATACATATATTAGTTATGCAAATATTAATTATTCATGTATTAGTTATAGTATGTATTAGTTATTCCACTTTTTATGATGCATAAAATAATTATATAGATTAATTTTCCCGTAATGTATACTTGTATTAGTTATGTGAATTTCTAAATTGCAAATCAAATTCCATATTAATTTTATATATTAATAATTTACCTCATAACTAATTATCAAATATGATTCAACTTATGAAGGATATCTTATACCCCAATCCAACTACCAAACGACCCCTACAAGTATTAGTAATGAAGGTATTATGCGAGTATTAGTTAGGCGGGTATTAACTATTTCATCTTAACTAAATATATAAATAACGTACTTCTTAACTAACAACCAAACGTTGGAACTATTACGAAGTCCTAAAAAAAATTATAAACCTTTCACTATTTGACGGAAAAAATACTTTTGATTTTAAATTTTACAAATTCAATAAATTTGATTTCACGTTAAATAGGCTATGAGAGTTTAAAAAAACATTTTGTCTTACTCTTTATTTTATGTTCGATATCTATATTAAAGTGAGACTAATTTCAGATTTACGCATTTTAGCTAGGGTTCATTTCTAGGATCCTATGATCCCAACAATTTTACTTTTCATTTCTAGGATCCTATGATTAGGGTCGTCTTAACCACGAGGCCACAAAAGTCATCGTTTGGGGCCCCCATTTAAAAAAAAGTACTTATACATATTATTAAAAATATTATATTATTTTTTGAAGAAAAAAAACGTGTAAGAGGTTTTATAGTTTTTCTTGAAAAATTGTTATTGTTGATATTCTTAAGTATATGTAAATTGTTTTAATTATTATTAAAATTTATTCAATTTTAATATGTCAACTAGAAAACATGATTCCGATTTTGCAAAAAGAGAGAAAAAAATTGAAAAATTAAATAAATCTTAAAAAAGAGCCCTTGATAGTTTTTTAACAAATAATAAAAATTTCGAATAAAAAATATTGGAGGATGTTCTTCAAATGAACAAGTCACCAATAGAATTGAGTTAGATGATAATAATATTTTTTTGAAGCTGGTAACTATTAGATGATAACAATATCCAAGAATAAAATCTAGAAAAAGTTGGTGAAAATGTGACATTGCTCCCGATATCAAGAACTCCTAAATAATTTAAATAGTTGCATCCCTAAAAATATATATGATCCAAGTCAGTGGAATAATGTAGATACAAAATTGAGAGATCTATTAGTAGAAAATGGACCATTTAGGATGACTGATATAAATTTTCCACAAGATAAATATGTATGGCATTTTTCTATAACACGATATATTCAAAAATTGGTAAACGGAGAAAAGCATGAAAGAAAA
Organism: Solanum stenotomum; assembly: GCF_019186545.1. Taxonomy (NCBI): domain Eukaryota; kingdom Viridiplantae; phylum Streptophyta; class Magnoliopsida; order Solanales; family Solanaceae; genus Solanum; species Solanum stenotomum. The sequence goes on along the minus strand of NC_064286.1, from coordinate 62,939,876 downwards.
TGATTAATCTACTCTAAAGATTTGGGTAATTTTTTTTATTTTTATTATAAATTATTTAGCACAACTTCTATTAATTGTAATAGTAAACTAGCTAGTGAAGGTAGTAATGAGTGGAGAAATCTTAGTGTTAAGCTCAATGTCCATGAAGTAAAGAATGAACATATTATTAATAATATGAGCTCGTGTATTGATTTAGAAATGAGATTGCATTAAAAAACAATTGATGAAATTGTGCAGGAACAAATTGATAGAGATAAAGTGCAATGAAAAAATGTATTGTTAAGAATTATTGACATGATCAAAACTCTTTGGAAAAATAATTTAGCATTTAGGGGAACAAATGGAAAGATCTACCAAGAAAGTAACAGTAATTTTTAAAGCCTAATTGAAATGTTTAATAAATTTGATCCAGTTATGCAAGAACGTATTTGAAGAATATGCATGACGAGATTCATATTCATTACCTTGGACATAATATACAAGTTGAATTATTAAACTTATTGGCAAATGACGTCAAGAATAAAATTCTTAATAAAAATACTTCTCAAAATATTAGGGCCTCTCTTTAAGATTTGGCTTTAGGCCCCCAATTTTGTTGAGTCGACCATGCCTACGATCCCAACAATTTTTCTTTTCATTTATAGGAACTCAATACGAGACCTTTTTATTCTAAAAATTGATGAATTTCAACTATTCTGTCACAATCCACACGTTAGTAGAGTAGTAAAAGTTTTCTGCTAAAAGATTTTAATTCTCAAAATTCATTCATCTATTTATATCATAAAAACACAATAGTAAAGTTTATATTTTTCTTGGTTACGTGTACCAATCATTAGCTGCCACATATACACAAAATTTGAGATCCTATATGGCCATTGCCCACTCTCTATTTGGAATTTCGGTAAGATATTTTTCGAAAGGTCACCGTTGTTTAAATCGTGGGAAAGTTTACTCCTGGTATTTGTTTTCTTTTACGCTAACAACATATTCAATATAATTTACATGTGAATTTTGAATATTATAAAATGTAAGTAGATTTTATTTTTATCTTTATGGTGTAAAGATGAAAATTGTTTTCGATAGATCTTTAGCTCAAAAATGAATAACCAATGCAAGATAAAAAGGATATTAATAACGACGACAAAATTATAACATGAACAAACCAAATTAAGTAACAAGTTGTAGTAAGAATAAAAAATAAAAAAAAAGATAGTACGCACTCACATAAAAGTGAGATGAGGAGATTAACAGGGGCGGACCCATCCTTGGGCCAAGGAATGTCAAACGACATCTCTTTGTTGGAAAAATTATATTGTATATAAAGTCAAATTTTGATTTAATATATATATATATATAAGTATTGACATTTATTGAAACAAATTGTATGTATAGAGATTGTTTGACATTGCTGCTAAAACAACATCTATTAATGTACTTTTATTTTTTTACATTTATTAAATTAAAATGAAAAATATTTAAATTCAATCAACATTACACCTTTTGGGGAGGATCAAATCTTTAATTTTTATTTTTTTCATTTTCTCATTTTGTAAAAATATTGTTGTTATCTTTTTTTCTAATTCGGTAAAGTATTACATAAAATAATATATAATATATAAACGTAAAATAAATTATAAAATTTATTATATAAAAATAAAAAATAAAATTCTTGAATGAAATTTAACTAAATTTGTGGCATATGCTAAATTATTAATAAGAGATATATTGGTAATATGTATATATGAAAAGGATATATTAGTACATAGAAAAATAATTTTACGCCTTATTTTTCAACAAAAATGTTTTTTTCCCTCAAAATAAGTGATTCTAGCCTCCAAACAGTAATGCCAAAAGGCTCTTTTACAACCATTAACACCTCTTAATGAAAAATCTAGTTCCAACACTATCTACTAGCTTCGTTATAATTACAACTATTAACACCCCTTAATGAAAATTCTGGTTCTGCCACTATCCACCACATTAAAGTATGACAATACTCGGCTACTTACTACTCTTCTACCCTAATTTTCAACTTACATACTTTCTATCTAATGTTATCTTGTGAAAATTGGATTTAGCTGGATTCAAACTCTGATCTCAAAGGATGAGTCCTCTAACTTATACCAAATTCATTAGTTTCTATTAATTTTTCAAGATAAATATTTACATATACATGTGACTTATTTCCGAAGTTGAACATCTCATTTATAGGTGTGGGTCCGCCTCGATTAGTAGAACATAGTAACATAAAAAGATATGTACGTGCCTCCATCTATCTTTCTATATTTAGGTAAAGAAATAAAGTTCAAAATTAAAGAGATATTAGAATGTTTGGACAATTGTAGTTTTCCTATATTTGTGAGAATAATGAACATATTCCTGCATTTGTCTCTCTTTTAAGTTCACTATTTTGTCCTTTTTTCATCATATTTTAAAAATTCATCATACATGCATGTACCTAATTATTTAATTTGAGTATGTGACTTGAACAGAACATATAATGGTCACTTTAATTTATTTTTCTCTCTTTTTTGGCACTTAATATGTGATGGAAATTAGAAAGTCACACCAAAAATTGAAATAAGTGAGACTTTTAAATATATAAAAAAGGAGAAAAAGTATTAAATATACTCTTGTACGGTCCAAAATTGAGTAACTTTGCCATTTGTTAAAGTTTTGTTCTTATATTGTCCCCTTTGTTATTTACGAAGAATTTGAACATACGTGGAGCTCATTCATTTCATACTAGAGATCTATTAGTAAAAGAATAAATATGAAACGATTTGTTAACAACAAAAGTATAAACGAGTCAAAAATATAAAGGAGAGCAAAATTAAATAATTTCGAATAATACAAGAACAAATCTAAAACTTTTTTCGTGATAGAATAACGTCGTTTCTACAACCTACATTGTTATTTTTGTGCTCTAAGTTTGAGTTGTAGTCATTACTCCGGAACAAATATGATCCCTCCAATCCTTCTCTCATAATCAAGTGTTTTAGATTCACGTTCTATGAATATAAAGATCTTTGTATAGAGTGTTTTCCTCTTAAATAATAAATCTTACGTAATTAAATTACACCAAAAGAAAAACTAAAAAAACTACCCCTCCCCCTTCCCCCACCCCCACCCCCCTTCTGCAACTTGTGACAGTGCCAATTTTTATAAATTTACCCCCATCCGTTAGAATTGAGATACTATTTATTTTAGAGGTCTATTAATTATTGGTTCTCTTTAAAAAAATTAGTCATGTTTATTTTTGAGTGTCAATTTAATTAGTTTTTAAAATTAATTAATTTGATATTTTTAAAGTTAAAATTTAGATACTTGAAAACTATTAGCAAAGTACTAAAAATTAATTTTTTTCTCATATCAATAAGATAAAAAGATATATCTAAAAGTGCTGGTCAATATGATCATATCATTTGACCCTCACCTATGTTATGGGAGAAAAATCTTTGATTTACAAATTATTTTATGCTAATTCAAATCTTATCAAGCACACCGTACTTAAGCCATCAAAATTCGATCCTCAAGATTTAATACACCATTTGATTATCTTCTTGCTTTTATATTACATCTTGTTATTATCGTAATTTATTTCATTCATAAAATTTATTAAACTCACATACCTTTAAACTATTTGAGAAATTCAATTACACTATTTTTGCGAGGTATAAACATATTGTTACATTACAATCATCATCATATATATGTTAAAGGGGAGAATGGAGCTAGTATATGGATCTTGATGAGAAACTAAAGAAAAAGGAAACTAAGGGCCTATTTGTATTCGCTTTTGGCTTATGACTTATAAGCCAAAAGACATAAGTTAAGATTTCTAACTTATGACTTTTGACTTTAAAATAAGTGCTTATAAGCACTTTTTAACTTTACCCAAACACTTTAAAACTGCTTAAAAACTATTTTGGTTTAAAAGCACCTAAAATAAGTCAATCCAAACAGGCACTAACCAGGATTATATTCGATGATGCCACAAACGAGGAATCTATTCCAAACGTCAGAGCTTTCCCCAAGATTTCCCAAGGATGATGCCCTTCTTCCTCAATTTAATTTGAGAAAAAAAGACTGAAATTTGAAGAAAAAAAATGAAAAGTTGGGGATGAATAAAAAGTCACTAAAATAATGAGATATCCCATTAAAAGAAACTTACAATGTGATATTAACACGAACACATTTGTAATTTAAAAGTTCATTGGATCTTAGAATTTATTTTTATTAGCAATAAAATCTGTAGAATTTTCTTTTAGCGATAAAATTTGTGGAGCTGCATTTATTTGAAAAAATTTGAGTTACACAAGTTCACTAAAGCTATACCATAGAAGGATTGAACAATATTTAAGTAAAAGAGATAGAGAAAATTTCGGGTATATGGTAGAAGATTAAGGGGTGTGTGCTACTGTGCTTGTTTCTCCAACGTCGGAGAAGTCGATGGGGTGGGGTGGGGTGGGGAGGGAGATGCTTCTGGTAAAGATTTTTTAAGGTGATTTAATCCTTTTTTTGTTATTATTTGGGGAAAAATGCCTTGTGTCATCGATCCATTGGCCATCTTTCTTTTATTTATAATTGATAGTTTAATATTTAAGAATTATTTTGAACAAAATGACAAGTATCCTCATTTAATTTGACACTTTACACATCATCCGCGAATGGAACACACACCATCATATTTTTGCTGAATATAAAAAAAGTGTCAAAATGATATATCAGGGTTACATGATGTGTCTAAAATGAACAAAGTCTAGTTAAAATGTCTAAGTGAAAATTGATGCCAACTTTAGGATGTCACCGATGAGTTAGCCCAATTATTTAATTTGGGTGTGTGACTTGAACATATACTGGTCACTTTATTTTATTTTTCTCTCTTTTTGGCACTTAATATGTGATGGAAATTAGAAAGTCACACCAAAAATTTAAATAAGTGAGACTTTTAAATATATATAAAAAAAGAGAAAAAGTATTAAATATACTGTTGTACGGTCCAAAATTGAGTAACTTTGCCATTTGTTAAAATTTTGGTCTTATATTGTCCCCTTTTTTAATTACATCAGAATAAATCTCTTTTACGAAGAATTTGACATACGTGGAGCCCATTCATTTCATACTAGAGATCTGTTGGTAAAAGAATAAATACGAAATGATTTGCTAACAACAAAAGTATAAACGAGTCAAAAATATAATGGAGAGCAAAATTAAATAATTTCAAATAATACAAGAATAAATCTAAACCTTTTTTCGTGATGGAATAAAGTCGTTTCTACAACCTACATTGTTATTTCTGCGCTCTAAGTTTGAGTTGTAGTCATTACTCCGGAACAAATATGATCCCACCAATCCTTCCCTCATAATCAAATGTTTTAGATTCGAGTTCTATGAATGTAAAGATCTTTGTATAGAGTGTTTTCCTCTTAAATAATAAATCTTATGCGAAGCGAATAATTAACACCAAATGAAAAACTAAAAAAAACTACGACTCCCCCCTTCACCACCCCCACCCCCCCTTCTGCAACTTGTGACAGTGCCAATTTTTATAAATTTCCACCTTGAGATACTATTTATTTTAGAGGTCTAATAATTATTGGTTCTCTTTAAAAAAGTAGTCATGTTTATTTTTGAGTGTCAATTTAATTAGTTTTTAAAATTAATTAATTTGATATTTTTAAAGTTAAAATTTAGATACTTAAAAACTATTAGCAAAGTATTAAAAATTAAACTTTTTCTCATATTAATGTGATAAAAAAATATATCTAAAAGTACTAGTCAATATAATCATATCATTTGACCTTCGCCTATGTTATGGGAGAAAAAATCTTTGATTTATAAATTGTTTTATGCTAATTCAAATCTTATCAAACACACCGTACTTAAGCCATCAAAATTCGATCCTCAAGATTTAATACACGATTTGATTATCTTCTTGCTTTTATATTACATCTTGTTACTATTGTAATTTATTTCATTAAAAAAATGTATTAAACTCACGTACCTTTAAACTATTTTGAGAAATTCAATTACACTATTTTTGCGAGGTATAAACAAATTGTTACATCATTAGCATCATCATTATATATATATATATATATAAAGAGAGAGAGAGAGAATGGAGCTAGTATATGGATCTTGATGAGAAACTAAAGAAAAAGGAGACTAACCAGGATTAAGACTATATAGATCCTACCCATTAAAATTATAATAGGACACATGTTAAAATCTGAGAGCCCTATTGATATATATCGGAGGTAAATTTACTGGACTGGATTCCAATCCCATCCGTTAATGTCATTTTCTAACAATAAATTGATAGTTGGGTTTATTAGAAATTGGCATAATACATAAACATGACCCTTAACTTGACGTCAGTTGGCAACTATGACTTTTAACTTTAGTTGTGCACAAGTAGGCACTTAAACTTGTATAAAGTTCAACAAATAGACACATTCGTTCTACATGACACCCTACATGAAACTTTTGTGTCATACGTGTATTATGCCATGTAGGACATGTGTGTCTACTTGTTCAATTTTATACAAATTTTAGGGTCTACTTGTGCATACTCAAAGTTGGAGGACATAGTTATCCGTTGAAGACAAGTTAAGGGTCATATTTATGTATTATGCCTTAGAATTTTTTATCTTTTTATTTATGTTGCCATTATCTTGCCATCCTTTTCTGGTCACCCCCTACTATCTAACATGTAGTCTGTAGCCTATATATACCTGTATTCAAGGTCAATTTGTCCTGCTACACACAGTCCACTAAACATATTAATCATATTTCAATTTAAATTATATATACTATGAAATATATTATTAGTTTTATTTAAATTTATAATTAGTACTAAAGTATACGTGTGTGACCTTCTAAAATTAAAAGCTTAAGTTATTATTAAAGATATTTTTCACTTTTATATACTTAATTATGTTTTTATATGTTCTGAGTCTGATTATTTCCATATTGGCGTTGCATGCCTACTTGTCCATTTATAGGATGTTCCATGCTCACATAAATCATGTGGAAATTGAATTTATTTTTGTGGGTTAAAAAGTAGCTCACAAAGACCTCTCTGTACAATTCTTTATCTACCATAGAAAAACTTGTGGATGTGTTCACCAAGCCTTTTGTCTCATCCAGATTTGAATTTCTCTGCTCCAAATAGAATGTCGTATCGTCACCTTCAACTTGCAAGGGGGTGTTATTATAAGAGTCCGAAATCAAAAGGGCAATAATTTTTTTCGAAAATTCCACAAGGGCAACTCAATTAATTATGAAACCAAAAGGGTAACAATTTTTAACACTGTTTAAATTAGATTTTCTAAAACAAGGCTCAAATTCCAATGAGCCTTGTAAGGCTCAGCCGCCAATGAGCCTTACAAGGCTCAACCGCCAATGAGCCTTGCAGGTTGTTATTTTATTTATTTTTTTTAAATCTCGTTTTATTTTCTTGTTTGTTAAAAATCTAATAATAATAATAATACATAGTTGTTGATATGATGTATTATTAACCTACTCCCGACACCCCCGTATTACCCTGTTTTTGACTGTGCTATAGTATCTACGAGTGTGCCCAACTACACACAAGAAGAAGGTAGTGGCTTTCAAACTCCTAATGTTGTAAATTTGGATTTTGAAGAATTCAGCGAAGGAAATTATGGTTTCGTACGACAACGTCAATTTCAAAACTCACCATTTCATGTTGGGAGTTTGAGTTTTTCGACGGTAAACAATATACTCTTTAAATAATTTAAAGAATATTTTATTTATATTAAGTTATATGTTAATGATTTACATCTTGTTCCAGGATGACATGTCACAAAATCAAAATGATGATGAAGTTGGACCTTCACAACAATATGTATGTTGTTATAATAGATAAATTTTCAATTTTGACATTTATAAAATATTAATAGAATTCTGTAATAAATATAATTTGGCAGGACATCAACAACCCTTGAAGAACAACAAGGTCACACGTACCCATCACCTGTGGAAGCGGTAGACATAAACAACAACAACAACCGCATCAAGACAGACGATAATCTCTAGAAGTGATGTCTTTTATATTTTCTATCACGTCCCTTATATGTTCTATCAATTTTTCACAAATTATATATATATATATATATATATATATATATATAAAATTGAAGTTTTCGAACTCCAACATATATGCATGGTTCATGTTTACTATAAATTATTTAAAGAGTACATTGTTTTTTTTTACCTTGATATGAAGTATAATTTTTCTCATGTTTTTAGCATACTCATCAATAGGGCATTTCCACCAAAATAAAGTATGACTAAAGAAGGCTGAATTTTATCATTTTGCAAGTGAATAAACCAAATTATAATTTCACATAAAAAAATATCAACTAAGTTGTAAATAAGGTCTAAACTATTGGATTTAGTTCGTTTGAAAAGCCACAAAGTAATGGCTAGCAATAAGGTCTAAACTATTTTTATGCATCATATCAACAACTATATATTATTATTATTAGACTTTTAATAAACAAGAAAATAAAACGAGAATATATATTTTTTTTAAAAAAAATAACAGCCCGCAGGCTCATTGGCGGCTGAGCCTTACAAGGCTCATTGGAATTTGAGCCTCGTTTTAGAAAACCTAATTTAAACGGTGTTAAGAATTGTTGCCCTTTTGGTTTCATAATTTATTGAGTTACCTTTTTGAAATTTTTGAAAACATTTGTTGTCATTTTGGTTTTGGACTCGTTATTATAAGACCATGTCTTATCAATGCTAAGACTCAAAACATGATTGATTCATTGGGTATTATATATGTGTATCAACATAACAATATCAATAACATATTCGATAAAATTTCATGAATAAAGTTTGAATAGAATAATATATATATAATCTTTACTCATACTTGAATAGAAAGCATATATAGGCCAACCTAGGGATTTGTGAATGCTCTTTATATAACACATTAGTTTAAATGGCATGGGCTACCTTACTCTCAGTATTAAATCAAAAGTTTAAGTCATTAGAAAGCGTTTACTTTTATCTACTTAATTATATTTCAACATGTCCTATATATCACGTGTGAATCTGATTCTTTTCATAGTGGCGTTGCATGCCTACTTGTCCATTAGTAGGATGATTCTTTTCATATTGGTGTTGCATATCTACTTGTCCATTAATAGGATGTTCCATGCTCACATAAAACATGTGGAAATTGATTTTAATTTTGTGGGTTACAAAGTAGCTCGCAAAGATCTCTTGGTGCAATTCTTATATACCACATAACAACTTGTGGATGTGTTCATCAAGCCTCTCGCCTCATCTAGATTTGAATTTCTCTGCTTCAAAATGAATGTCGCATTGCCACCTTCAACTTGCAAGGGGTCTTATAAGATCATGTCTTACTCAAAATAACAACAATAACATATTCTGTAAAATTTCATAAATAAAATTTGAAGATGATAATGTATACGCAATCTTGATTGAAAGAGATACATAGGCCAACCTAGGGATTTGTGAATGCTTTTTATATAACACACATTAGTTTAAACGGCATGGGCTAAGTCACTCTCAATTCCAAATTTTTTTGGTAACAGCAGGAATAACAAAATTAATTTTTCATTAGTATATACAGTATGATAAAAATAATACAGGCCCATAACACAGTCACTAGAATTATTAGATAATGCACCATAATTTGTTATGCCCCAAAAAGTTGTACTAGTGGTACTGTACAACAATAACTTACTTTAAAATAAAAATACTTATATGTTATCCAAAATTTAACTCGACTAATTGAGATTTGTGATATATAAGGTCCATTAAAATGGGAAAGAAACTCTATTGAATTTTTTTATTACTACTATGACTTAAACTCGAAATTTTTAATGATCAAGGAATTCCATTAATCGTACTACATTCCATGGTAAAGTTGGTACAAGTATAGATATTTTTAGACTTTTATCTACACATGTTTAATTCATGCTGATAGTAATGGTGCAATATTGACCCACCACTTGAATGTGTATATACCACAATACGATTTAAAAAATACAACACAAAAAATATCTTTTTTGTTTTATTTTTATATGTGTTGTTTGCTTTCACGATATGAAATTTTAAAAAGTACAAGATTTTTTTAAATCTTGTATTAATTTATAATTAAAAGGAATGAATGTGTCAGATTAAAAGGAATCGAGACTCGAGTAATATAAAACGGATAGGGTAGTAAAATACATAGGGAATGGGGAATAGGGACAACATGGTAAGTGAAGTGGTATGGGGATTTATGAAATACGTATAAAATGTTTCCTAAAAATACAACAAGTTTGTCTAGTGTATAAGGGTACAAGCCTGATACACAAATACCCACATGTTTTTTCTTATTCAATCATCTTTGCACAGACCTCCATGGCTATTCCCACATGCCTCCATTGCATTTTCCCATCTACTTATTGCCCATATATACAATTTGATATTTATACGTTTAAAAAAAAGTTCGATGTACTAAGTTTTTACCATGTGAAAGGTTCAAAAATACGTTAGATCGGATCATAAGGATGTCTATTGTAACAGTTTTAATTTATATTTTTGTGAGTGATTTTTTTCACAGTTTAATTCGTGACCTCTATTTTGATTACAAATTACTAAGTAGGAGTATATATATAACTCAAGGCCTGATATCCAACCCTGACTTGGGACTAAAGATTAACCCGATCTGATATTCGAGACTCAAATTTGACCTAGAACTTCAAACTTGACCCCAACTTTGATCTAATTGATCTATTTTTTTAGTAAATATATTGTATGAATCAACCACAATCAACCTTATATTTTATTACTTTACTACTATTAATAATTGGCTAGAAGGAGATAGTTGTTTGTCGACATACTTCTAGCCAAGGATATTATTTAGTTGACTCTTCAAATTCTGCATATATCACATTGTTTGCAGATTTTATAGTGATAGAAAATAAATTACAATCACAAATAAAATATGAAGAAATATAACTTTATTGACAAATATTGTGGGTACAATTCTGTTTCTCTCTCAAAAGATATTTATCCATAATTCGAGAGTCGTTGCTGGCGTATTTCTCGAACTAGAAAGATTTGGACTTGATCTTCATAATCTGAGGGTCATTAGTGGCGTATTTCCTGAACTTAGATGATTTGGACTTAGTTTCTATAATTCGAGGGCCGTTAATGGCGTATTTCTCGAACTAGGATGATTTGGATTTAATTTTCTATAATTTGAGGGGCGTTAGTGACATATTTTCTCAAACTAGGAATATTCCATGAATTTGCGGAATATTTGAGATCTTGATTTTTTATGAATATTCCATAAATTTGTTTTGGAAATTTTGAGATTTTAATCTTTTTATGGAATTTTCGAGAATGTCTTTTCAAGGAATATAGTACCCTTTATATAGGTATGGATTAGAGTTTAGGGTTGAGTACCCTCCAAAAATCCTAGTTGGAGTTGAGCACACCTTATAAAGTTTCAATTCAAATTGAACACGTCTGGTAGAGTCTCATAAAAATTTTAATATCTACCTACACATACAAATTGAAATAAATAAAGTACTCCTAATTTATTGAATTGTACCCGGTCTGTTGTAACAAGACATTAGTATTTTATTTGCGTTTTACTATATATATCACACATTTGTACATGTACCCTACGAGAATATTCAAGATTGACATAACATTTGTTTCTTAAAAAAGCTTCATGTTCATTGTATATAATAATAAAGGAAAAGTTATATATATATATATTGTATTATCAACTAATTTATCAACCGTTCAGTACACCATTTATGCATGTCTTTAATATCGTATTATAAATTAGTCAATCGAAGTGTTTAGAACCGTAAAATTGGTCCAGTAGTGGTAGGGTTGAGTATAAAACAAATGTAATTATGTTTTGGTGACGTGGAGTGTGGCTCGTACATAGAACCATTTGGGAGTGGCCAATGGTGTGGTCAAGCTAAAAAGGTTGACACAATTTTCTTCTATATATGGTACGTATAACTCTACATATGTATAGGGTCCTATATATATTGCTCTCTTTCAGAATAATAACATACCAAGTTTCTTATTTTATTATCTAATTTGCAGAAAAAGTTGGAAAAAAAATGGAGAGGGAGAGTGGTGTTGTAGTAAAGGGTTCAAAATTCAAGAGGATTTGTGTGTTTTGTGGAAGTAGTCAAGGCAAGAAGAGTAGCTATCAAGATGCTGCTATTGAGCTTGGCAAAGAATTGGTAAAGAACAATGGCTTTTTTTAACCCTTTTCTTGATTTTAGCTTTTTGTCACTCGTATTGTTTAAAGATTGTACCTTTTTGGGGTTTTCATGTAAATGGGGTGTTTATTTTGAAGTAAATGACAAGTCTTGATGATGATATTCAGTTTTTTTGGTTTTCAAATTTTAGGTTTATTAATCCCTTTTGTTCAAAGTTTCTTGATAATATGTTCTGTTACATGCACTTCTATTTTTCTCTCTGTTTCTTGTGTGTGTGTGAGTGTGTGTTTGTAACCACTCATGAAAGTTCCAATCTCTTTTTGCAAGTTGCTTTGATTATTGTTCACACATGGGAAATACAACAAAGTTTTCAGCTTCTAGTAGCTAGTTTTGTTTTTACATTGTTGTGTATTCTATACTTACAGTTACTTTCATCTACAGGATTTTTATTCTTCTGGGACCCTTTTTCTCTGTTGTTTTCTTTCTCTGTACAATCTTTGTATTTATGCTCTTTTATCATCTTCATATGTATAGGACTGCACTAAAAAGTGGAGTACATTTGTTTTATAATCCATTTTTACCCTTTTGGCCTTTTTCTCTTTTTATAATATTATTAAACAGTCTAAATGTGCTTTTAGACTTAAAAGTGATTACTTTATGGTGTTGATCTGGTGTTTTGTCTTATGGAAGGTGTCAAGGAATATTGATTTGGTCTATGGAGGAGGTAGCATAGGCCTTATGGGTTTGGTTTCACAAGCTGTTCATGATGGTGGGCGCCATGTTATTGGGTGAGGAGAAAGATCAATCTATGCTAATTAAGCTCCTGTTGACGTTGAAACTTGAGTGTTTTAGTATCTGTAGTGATTTTTGGAATTTGAAGTTGTGTTTGGACGCAATTTTAGTTGGAAAAAAGTTTGAAAATATTTAAAGATCAAATTTTCAAATGCTAACCAAACTATCCCTAACATGATGAATGAAAGTGTGTCTCTCTTGTGTTAATTAGTGCAAATGTTCAGTTTTTATCAATAAAAATTGAATTTTTGTCATGTTATTGTCTGTCTGCAGGGTCATTCCCAAGACACTCATGCCTCGAGAGGTATGTCTGCTATGATCAAGAAAACTATTATACTACTCTTTAATCTTTTATAATCCATGTTTAAAGAGTTGATACTTTGAGTTTATTTCTAAATCTCTTTAAACTATTGGTTCTAATTTAATATTGAATGTACCAAAGAGGCTATTTACAAAGCCCTATGCTGTGTTCTTTTCTCAAGTTCCTGGGCACTGTGAAGGAGTAAAGACACATTTTTTTTTCTTTCTTGTCCTTTGATTGCCTTATCCATATACCATGGTGTAACTTTGACATCTGCCTTTTTACTAGTATAATGTATTTTTAGGTATCAAATGTTTTCCTGACTTTTTTCCTTCTGTATGGAAAGCTTTATTCACTCTGTGTTTCAGAGACCAGTATTAGCTCTTGTGTTTCTGCAACTCATATATCACTGAGTAAGACTGCGTATAATAAACCCTCGTTGTTCAGTCTTTTCTTGAACCTTGTGCGTAGCGGAAGTTTAGTGTACCGGACTACATTATATATGTCTTGAACTGATGGTTGAGTATGGTAATGATAAGGTTACTTTCTACTGCAATTGCTGACCCTATAGACTATTTTCAGGATTAAGTCTTCTTTTTCTGAAATAATACTCATCATTGCTTCACTGCAGCAACATTTACTACACTACAAGAAATTCTTTGTCTTTCCCTCATATTTTATCTGCTTTTTTTTTTCTACTGATGTATGGTACTATTTTTCCACAGTTAACTGGTGAAACAGTAGGAGAAGTGAAGGCTGTTGCAGGTATGCATCAAAGAAAAGCAGAGATGGCTAGGCATTCTGATGCTTTTATTGCCTTGCCAGGTTAGTATTATGCCTTACAGTCAAAGTTTAACTTTTGCACACAAATTCTTATGTAAAAAATAATTGGGATAAATGAAAAGAAAGAAGACAATCAGTGGTTTAATATTTGCTATTTAAGGCAATAGATTCATTATATGTTTCCTGTCTTTTTGTTTTTCTGATAGTTCAAGTTGTCATTTTCTTGGCTTAGTATGTATTTCCTTTTAAAAGACACAAATAATAGAAATTTGGAGTTTTTCATGATTTGCAATAGCCTTGATATTCTTATTCTTGGATACAGGTGATAACCATAAAGAATAGTTATGCTCAAATTATGTATATCTCTAGTTGAAGACTAGGGGTACGTGGATTTTGAATAAATGTCAAATGCATCGGTGTTAGGTTCTCCAAAAATTCATTACTTTTGAGGATCCGAGCAACGTTGGTCAGAGATTGCTTTTGTTGTGTTTATTACACTTGTTAAAGAATATGTAGATTTAAGGAGCAACAGTTCAAACCTTAGTTGTTGACCTATCAACATCTAGCACTGAAATTGGGATTATTCACTGTGAGAGAAACTACTACTGTGATTTGTTCTTTTCCTTTAATGTACTTAAAAGCCATTGGGGGGTGATAGGTAAGGGAGAAAACTGTCACACTTTCACTAATTTGGTAATGCCAACTGGCTGCTGGACCTAAACAAGTTATCATGCTCACTCCACTTTAGGATTCCAGTTGGTTCAGAAACTCAAACTAGTCAATATTATTCCTTTTGGTTGCATCTTAATTGGTCACAAAACTTCAGAATAGATTAAAATTCTGTTATTGATTAAACACCTTGTCAACTGTACTACTGATTAGTACTTGTTTAGTATATTCTACTTGGTCCATTCTTTTGAGCTAAGGGTCTATCGCAAACAACCTCTCTACCCCACAAAGGTAGCGGTAAGGTTTGCGTACATCCTACCCTCTCTAGACCCCACTCGTTGAGTTATACCTGGTGTGTTTGTAATATAGCCTTAGAACCATGCAGAGGATCATTGTACTAGTGAGATTCATATCCCGTATCATTCTTCTGTTGTTCTTGTTTTATGTTTTCATGGACTTCATGGTACATTATCATTAAATCCTCATTCATAGTTAAGCCTGACATTTGACAGTTTCGGAAGAATTAAGCACTAACGCTATTGTCTCCATTCATATCTAGGTGGTTATGGAACTCTTGAGGAGCTGCTTGAAGTGATAACCTGGGCGCAACTAGGCATCCATGATAAGCCGGTATATCATTTATTTTCAATGTACTTTTGGATCATCAACGTTATGTAGTTCTTGTACTTGAGTTTTTAGTTTAACATTCACAATTGAGAACCACAAGTAACATGCATTTTGCAGGTAGGATTGCTGAATGTGGATGGATACTACAATTCATTATTGTCATTTATCGACAAAGCTGTTGAGGAAGGTTTCATCAGCCCAAATGCACGCCACATCATTATATCAGCACCATCGCCAAAGGAGCTAGTGAAGAAACTGGAGGTAAGAGAAAAAGGCGATAATCAAAGTCAATTCTTGTTCTTCGTTAGAGTACTTCTTGAAATCGTACTGTGTTGAAAAAAGTGCACATTTTGTTTGCGATTGCAGGAATATGTTCCTTGCCATGAAGGCGTTGCTTCTAAGTTGATCTGGGAGACGGAACAACTTGGTTACCCTCAAGCACATGAAATTTCAAGATGAAAGCTGGATTTGCAGCATACTATTACGCGTTAGGACATGATAATATCGTATTTACTGGAACAAGCTAACCTGAAATTCTTGATTTTTGTTATGGGGAGTTAAGGGTGCTCTTTTTTTATTGTTTTTCACCCTGTAATTTACTCTAGAAATGACAAACATATCTCAACTCCCCCCCTTGTTCCCTTCAAGTAGAAATTTCCTTATTTACTGTAAGATGTAACTATTTAAGATATGCATATGGTATTCTTCTCTAATGTTTTACTAAGTCTGCAGTGTAGTTCTGTATTTCTTGTCCTTTTGTATTACCTCCTTCGTTTCAATTTGTTAGTTTGGTTTTGACTTGACACGGTGTTTAAGAAAATAAAAAAGACCTTTGAATCTTGTGGTGTTAAACTTAAGATACGTGGAATGTACAAAAATGTTATTTACTTTTAATCATGTCATGTGAAAAGTTAGAATTAAATGATGCATCTTTAAGTTAATTTGCAGCAGCAACAACTGATGTCAATGAAGCCATATCAATTTTTCTTTCATCTTGTAAATGTACAGTGCATTGAAAAAACAGTCGCATTTTCCACAATGATGCTAGATCAGGACCATCTAGTACTAGACAATTGAATCGTTACGAAGGATTTAAGTTATGTACACCGACTATACCAAGTGAGTAATCATTATTATCAGGTTACTAATAAAATGTTTATTGTAGAATCTTCTTACCAATAATTACTTGATAAATAACATGATTGCATAAACATGTTTTACAACGTCAGTGCATAAAACTTAAACTTCTCCAAAAAGCAAAGCATCAACCGTTTTCATGAATGAGGAGTGGGAAATAGGGACTCTATTATGTAAGTGATCAAGGTAGATCTAGAGCGAGTTCTATGAATTAACTTAAAAACTCATAGTTTTCGACTCATACTACATATACATATACAAAAGAATTTTTTTTTAAAAAAAATGTACACATAATATTTTGAACCTAGTGACTTCAGATATTGAATTAGCCTCCGGTAACATATTATTCCTTCATTTCAATTTGTTTTTTTTTTTTACTTTTCTTTTTAGTCCATTTTAGAAAGAATGATTCATTCCTTTATAGACAAATTTTTAATTCTAACTTTTCACATGACATTTTTAAGAGGAGAGTTGGTTTGTTACCTGAACTTTCACTTTATTAGTGAGAGTTCAATTCATACCTTGTAATCCCCTCCCTATTTCCCCTACCCTTAATTTAAGAAGAAGGGCAAAAATAGAAAATATATTTAAGACCATAAAATTCTAAAGTTTTTTAAACTCCGTGTTAAGTGAAACCAGACAGACAAATTGAAACCAAAGAGAGTAGCACAAGTTTCAACTGATTTTTTTTTAGCTATGTGTTTGGTGTTAAGGTTTTAGTTAAGGGACAACTATACAGTGGTATGGTCCTTGAACAAGACATATAACAGAAGGGGGCCAATAAAAATAGGGCCCCTCTGTTTGGGCATTCTAGAATTGGTGCCTCTAGTCAAACAAAATGAGATATTGATACTGATATATCATGGAAAAGGGTGATAATTAAGGTTAGTTGCAATAGCAAGTAACAAAATACATGTGCAATATTTTCGTTGTTTTGGATACAATCATAGTCCCCATACTGTTGGTCCCCATTTTCATGCATAATGGGGGAATGCCTTGACTAGTTTTGGTTTGGAAAATATATATGGAGAAACTTAACATACAAAAAAAAATAATAGGCATATGGTGGTTGAAGAGTCTATTTTCTGTTTTGGCTATGGGTTTAATTGTGAAAATTCATCAAGGAATTAATTACTCTGCATTGATGTTGAAAAGTTCAAATAATTTCCTAAAAAATAAATGAAGTTTTTACTTATTTTCTTGTTTCTTGTAAGTACGAAAAAACAGTTTGTATAATCTTGGCAAACACCGTATAACCATAGAGGCATTTAGTGACAATAAATTTTCCTTTTAGCGACAATATTTGTTGTAACAAAATTATTTCGCAGCAAACGAGTTAATATTATTACATCCAGAGACGACATTTAATGGACTATTCATTATAAACATACAAATTTATTTTTGTCATTATATATAATATAGTGACAATTATATACATGGGTGACTCAAAGTAATCAGAGGCCTAAAATCTAAATAAAATTCATATATATTTATTTAAAAATTATTTTTCTAACTTTTAGATTTCAATTAGAAGCCTAAAATCTAAATAAACTTCATATGTATTTATTTAAAAATTATTTTTCTAACTTTTTAGATGTAAATTTTTGCTTAAAATTTCTTTATATATGATTTCTTCAAATATCTTTATTATTATTAGTTTTAGGTAAGATTTCATTAATTCAACATTAGAAAACACTCTTTTACTGGGCGATTACTATATAAATTGTTAACATAATTCTTAGTAATAAGTTGACAAACTTTAAATAAAAACAAGAGTTAAAATCATAGAATTTGATTCAAGAAGTTGATAACTTGGTATATCCTACTTACTATGTTTGTTGTATTGCTTGAATATTTAAGAAGAAATAAAAAAAAAATATAATTTACTTTGTTCAACACTTTTCGACTATTGATTCATAATTTTGATAGTCTATTACTCTATCTTATCAAAGATTTGAAAAAAAAGAGTTCAAACAGATAAATAATATAGGTGTTAGTGAAAAATAATTGATTTTTTTCTATTTGAATGGGGTTAAGGAGAACAAAATAATATAATTTTATGTAAAAAAATTAACAAAAAATGTATTCTTGGTAATAATTTGAGGCCCCCCATAAGGCATATGCCTCAAATTTTGTACACAAGAGCCGGCCCTAATTAGATAGAGTACCGATTATAAATACTTATTTTTGTTAGTGCCACTAAATTCTTTATTTGTTATGATGAGTGTGGGTACGGAAACTAGGGAGGTGGGGTGGAAGGTAGGGATGAGGGCTATAGAAGTGTGGGTGGGGTTGGCGGGGGTGATATGAGGGTGGAGTGGCTAGAGGATGGGAAAAAAAATCGATGGACGGTCGTTGATTTTATTTAAAAATAATTTAAAAAGTTTTTTTGGAAAGTGTAAATCGATTTTCTTTGAATTTTTGTATTGAAGTTAAATTTCTTTAATCGATTTTTGTATTATTTTTAATAGTGTAATTTAAATTTTATCTAGATAAATTTATTAAAGGAGTAAACGCTTCTTATCAAAATATTATCTATTTCAAAAGTAACATCATTTTCACCATCAGTATGAGTGTTTTTGCAGCAAACAAATGGTCCATACAAAAGAATACCACTACACATAGAAAATTAAACTTCAAGGATGCATTAACATATACAAACCCTATATCTATCAAGCCTATAGATATAAATGTACACAAAAGCTATTAGTCACATGGTTTTTCCCCTTCCTTCTCTTCTGATTTTTTTCGTCTTTACTTGTTTATAATTGACTTGATATATTTTTATAGAATAATATAATATAATAATAATATTACTATCTTATTTCTATTAATTATAAGTCATCTAAATATTGGAAAATAAAATAATAATAAGAGTAAAACAGGTATAAAAATATAATTATATCTTGGTTTTGAACAAAATAATTTTCTATTTTTAATATAGTAGATAAGTAAAAGTGGAGAAAGACAGTGAAAAGAGCCAGAGTTTTTATTAAGGAGGGACAAAATATAAAAAAGTAAATTTATGAAAAAATCAAGAATATACTAATATGTAATATATATACATAAAAAAAAATATTTCTAACTAATTACATATTATAATTTTCTGAGAAAGAGATGATAACTACATCCCTCAAGTACATGCATGTGTATAGTGGCTTTATGTTACCCTCTCTTCCCCATTTATGTAATAGTAATATAATTAATCAATTACGAAATTTGAAAATAAAGATAGACTTGTAAAAATTAGAACTTCAATTAAAAATATCATAGTATTTATTTATTTAATTATAAATTATCTTATCTATGATAAAATTGAAAAATAAAATAAAATTATTTTTAAATAAAAAGTAACATTATTTTTGAGATAAAATTAAAAGAAAAGTATATCATATGAATTCAAACGGCGGATGTATAAGATTATGTTGGCAAAGGACTTGGTAAAGAAAAAATTCTTATTTTGTGCCAAGAATGTCAAATTTTATGATGTAAAAGGGTGGATGGGGAAAATTAGATGCAATTCATTTAAGTTCAATTATTATAAGTGAAAACACCACTATTATTTTCTTTTAAAAAATAAATAAATTAAGGCAGCAAAAATGAGTATAAGATGAGAATCACACCAAATTTCAGATACTCAACGAATTGAGCTACTAAGATTTTCAAGATACCACTATTTACAAATTGACTAAGATTGATTAAAACATCATTTACTTTTTAAATTTGACTTACAATGTCCGCGCGATACTTTCTTTGATGATCTCGAATTCATATTGCAACAAGATGCAATAAAGGAAAAAACACTCTTATCGAAATTTTTATTCCCAAAAATCGAATTCAAAATCCTAAATTAAAAATCAAAAAATTATATTCTATATATCCATCCCATCACAAAACATTGACGGTGATAAGCATAATTTAATTTACTTAGCTAGTGAAATAGACAACTTAAA
The DNA here is from genome assembly GCF_019186545.1 of Solanum stenotomum. Lineage (NCBI taxonomy): Eukaryota > Viridiplantae > Streptophyta > Magnoliopsida > Solanales > Solanaceae > Solanum > Solanum stenotomum. Next base: position 62,919,369 of record NC_064286.1, on the reverse strand, counting down.
TGTCTATCCATTCGTCTTGATGAGAAACATAATAAGTACCCAAAGATTTAATAATGAAAATGACATGATCATTATAATTAATAAATATAATTATATTGCATTAAGATGGCAGGTTGAAGGAAATTAATATTCTAGTTTTGGACAACTCTTTACTCTTATCATGCAAAATGCTGACTCAATGCCAAAGATTAAAGGCTTAATTATGTAGCCCTTAGGTAGTAATTAGTGGCAACTCATAGATGGTAAGAGGAAGAAAAAAAATTTAAAATTGCATATACTATCGTCAGAATTCTCAATAATAATATCTTTATTAACCACAACTTTATAATAGTCGAGTTTTATTTTTTGAAATCGCATTTTTATAGTATAATTTATACTTATCTGTAGAATAACATTTTATGACAATAATAATCATTTATATAACAACACATTTTTTTATAAAATTGTCTCTTATAATAGTTAATATCTTCCTTTGATTAAATTTGTTAAAGACATATATGATGTATATTGAAATCAATTTTTTAAAGAAATTTCACTTTTACAATATTTATTTTTAAAAAAATTAAATTCATATTCAAACGATATAATTTTAAAATTTGAAATTTTAACTTCAAAATCTATAATTTAAGAGATATATTTTTTTCCAAACTAACAACGAAGTCGAAAAGGAGGGTGGATGGGGCCCACATCCAGCTATCTTGCTGTGATTGGTGCCAATGTATTTGTCCAAATAACAACCACACACAATCAAAGCATTATTAGACAAAGAAATTAAAGGATAATTACGACTCTCAACACTTCGATCAACTAATTTATAATAACGTATATATTGATAGATTATATATATTTGAAATTCATAGGGAGGGAGAGGTAGATAGAAATAAATTTAGATATATTACTTAGGGTCCATCATGTTGGGGTCATTAATAATTAAAGAACCTAAAATTGGCCATTTTGGGGAAGTTGCAATGTATCTATTCTTATAGCGTGAAAACCCATTAGTACTCTACACTCCCTATTTAACATCTAATCTTTATAGACAAGTTCTCCGTCCGTTTCATATTATTTATTGTGTTTTTTTTATACGTTTTTTTTTTTTAAATTGACTATTTTATTCTTATTTATATTTAAGATAATAATATCTCTTCATCAAATAAATTAGTAACTTTGTCTAAAAAAAATTTAACAAATAATTAATAATTTGAAATAAATATTTTAAAAGTCACGATAGATAATTTGAAACGGAGGAGTGATTAACTTGCTCAATTTATAGGCTTCAAGGAATTTAATGTGCATCCACAAGAGCAGAAATTAATATATCTAATAGCACTCTAAGAGAGAGAGATTTAAGAGGTGATTTGACAGGTTATGATGGAACTTCATATAATCAAGAACATGACTTTAGATAGGAAGGTCGCGTATTAGAATAAAAAGTTCGTAGATTTAAAGTGTTGTCTTGCTTTTTGAGTGGCTTAGTGACCTTAATTATTCTTATGTCTTACTTTTCATTTCTATCATCATATGTTGTTTCTTGTATTTACGTTCCGTTATTATTTGCTTTGTTTTTCTTTTCACTGTCATTTTCTTCTCCTTTTTTCGTAATTACTTTGATATTTGATACTCAAATCGATAATTCTTCAAAAAAAATCTATCTATCTTTTTTTTTTAACGCATGCTTTATTCTTTCAGATTTTACTTACGTATTTCTCTCAATATATTGTTATTATTGTGTTGCCGTTGAAGTGGAGAAAAAGAAAGGCTAGGGTGGTCTCATGATGCACATTGCTAAATGTAGATATTGTTATTTTTTAGTGAATAATGAATGATACAATAAATGTAAGAAAGGGACTACCTCCTTAAAGATCATTTCAGTACTTTTATCTTCTTCCATTTTTATTGTTACATTTTTATTCAAATTCTATTTCTATTTAGTACTGTGAAACTAATGTTGCATTAGCTATATAAAGATCATTTAAACATCAAGGAAGGTAATATTCATCAAGAAGACCAGATCTGAAAATATATTGAATGAAGTACAAATCTATGATCATATTGTATCAAATATAGTTAAATTATATTCAATTTTTTTTGAGTGTATCATAATGTATAGTTAGTATATAACTCATATATAAGTGAGTATTTTATATAATTTTTGACAAACTATATTATATAATCAGTGTATACTTTCTATGATTCTTGATATAAAGACTTATTAATGCCTTAGATATATTTTATTTTTACTGAAATTATGACCTCGAAATGCCTAACTTCAGACATTTTTTTACTGAGATTATGGCTTTGAAAAGGCAAAATTCCAGACATTATTAATGTTGCAGACATTTTGGACAATCTAACATACGATTCAAATTTTCAAATCTACCTCAAATGAAATTAAATTTGTAGCATACATTTCTTGTATCATAATAAAATATTCAGTGAAATTTTGACTTAAAATTCTTGATCAAACTTTTAAGAGTTCCATGGCCCAATCCCCAAAAAGTGGTGAGTTGCTATATCGAGCCCATGATTTAGAAGGCCGGGAATTACCTGGGCCCAAGACTACTTGGAGCATGAGCACATCTTAGTAAGCCCATAACTCTTCTACTTGGATTACTTCATAGATCAATATAACAATAGTTTTAAAAGAAAAATTGGGGGTAGGGAATGAAAAAAGGGGAGGAGATTATAAGGTAGGAAATCAAATTTTCACCAACAAAGTGGAAGTATAGATAACCAATTAACTGAGCTATTAAAGATTCCCATTATATTACCGTTTTTGCTAATATGTTTGGTTAATTTCTTTTGCAAAATATGTCTCAACTCTCCACCTCTCTCAAACGAGCTTTTAGTCGCTCGTACCTGATATTTATACCAATAGTCAATCTATATTGATACATGTTTTTAAATTTATATGTACTTCTATATTGAATTATATTTGATCAACCATCTATTCATATAGTTATTAAGTAATAATTACCCTTTGGTGTTTTTCAGTTACTCCTGCTTTATAGGATAAGTAGTACAAAAATATGTTCAATGTGATATTATAAGTGAGCTTTCGAGTGAATGTGGTGTACACCAATGTACCTTTGCGTGTTTTTGATAGATTCATGACTTAAATAGTATTGTGTAATCTTATTACTTTTTTTTAAAAAAAAGATATGTTCTTGAAAAATGTCTGTCACATAAACTCTTTTATACTATGTTTTAATGGTTGTTATCTATTATTTCATAATATATTGTATTTTGTGTAGTATTGTATTTTATTGTTTTACTAAATACAACGTTTGAATAGAATGCATCATTTTCATCGTTATATAATGTCACACAGTAATAATTTAAAGAATAACCTATAAGAAAAGTAGGATACGGGGTAGAGCAACTACAAAGAAAGATAAAGTAAAATTCGAATAAGATTACTAAATAACAAGACAAAATGAAAAAAAGGAGAGATAATGACGTGATCACACTAAATAAATCGTTGCACAAATGAGATTTTTCGTAGTTAGACAATGAATTCAACATGCAATACAATACAAGCTGTCAATTCCAACAATGTGGAAGTTCATCAAAGTAGACAACTTTCAGACTTGTATTTTAAGATGAAGAAGAAGGAACAAAGTCGCTTTGGCCGAGTGGTTAAGGCGTGTGCCTGCTAAGTACATGGGGTTTCCCCGCGAGAGTTCGAATCTCTCAGGCGACGAATTCTTTTTATCTTTTTTTTTTTTTAAAATTACAAATTATTTGAATATGTTTTTTTAAGCCGATGATATATAGGAAACAACCTTTCTATCTTTACCATTAGAGATAAATTTCAGGTACACTATACTTCTTCAGATCACATTTGTGAGTTTACACTATATTATTGTTGTGCATGTGTTGCAATCTTTACGGTTAAGGATAATTTCTGTCAGACTGTAAATACTATACCTCTTCAGATCACATTTGTGATATTACACGAACTATATTGTTATGTGTTGTGTATCTTTTTCACCATTGTTTATTTGCGTCAGACCTTCACAATAGAATGATTCGGTCACCTCTCAATTAACATAAGTCCAAGAACTGAAAAATCTAGTAAAACAGAACAATAATCTAGTCTGCATAAAGATTATATATATGTTATTACAAGGTCCTAAGTGGAACTTACATCAGTTTGAGCTTGTTATATAGTTCTGTTTGATTAGATTTCCCAATTCTTGAACATGTTAATTGAGGAGAAAATGGCCAAATGATCCCCAATCTATTATCGATTTTCAACTACACACTTGTACTTTACGGGGGTCCTATTACCCCCTAAGCTATTTTAAAGTGAAATTATTTCCTCCCTGAAATGTCATTACCAGGTATGTGTCTTGTGGTGAAATACACACACCTCACACGTGTATTTCACTATTTAATAATTTTTTTTTTATAAAATAGCTCTCCTCCTCCTCTTCCTTTCTTCTCCAATCATTTCAACCCTAACTATAATAAACACCATTTTTTACCTCAATAAATTTCTATATCTCTAACAATTTATAAAAATGAAAATTCAAGTCGCCTTTTCATCTACTCCGAATCTCTAGAGCCTAAAAGATAGCGGTCATAATCAAATCTCTCATCCAACCAATTAAACAATTTTTTTCAGATTTTTTTACATTTTGTTCGATTTTCTTCCTTAGACTTCAAATACACATTAAATGGGGTCATGAACATTCGAAATCAGATTCATCCCCTGAAGATTCGGTCGACAACTCAAAATCATCACGGATGAGAAGACCAATTTGAGACCAATTTGTAACGCCAATTTTAGAAACCTCTCTCTTTTCCCCATTCTTTATTCTTACTCCCTCTAAAATATTCATGATTAATTTATAATTTGAGTTTTTGATTTTGATACTTCATGGGTTTTAGGAGAACATGCATGTAGGATCCTTCTTTTAAAATGTAGAAGAAATTGTTTTGTATTAGTTCCTTTTAATAAGTTTGAAAGTACTTTTTAAATATATAATTACTTCACTTTGATTTTGTTACTCTTGAGTCCATGACTTTAAAAAAAATTAATTAATGGGTATGTTTTTTTTAAAAATAAATTTAATTTGTTAGAATGTTCTAAATAAGTCTGTTGAAAAATTATTTATTCACAAAATGCATTAGTTGTTGATTATTTTATACAAAACATCCATTGAAAAAGTTTCAACAATGATAATGGTGAAAAAGGTATAGTTATATAGATAAATAAGAAGAAAGAAAGAGAAAGAAAACAGAAAATTAGAAAAAAACGGAAATTCAAAAAATATAGGCAGAGAGAGTGAAATACACTATTTATGCCAACTCAACACTTAAGGGGTTATTTATTCCATTTTAAAGTAGTTCAGAGGTAATAGAAATTCCGAAAAGAACAGGTGTGTAATTAAAAATCTGATAATAGGTTGGGGGTCATTTGACCATTTTCTCTTAATTGAGGGGTGACTGACTCTATTGTTGCTAACCAATTGAATTATTTTATGCCCAACTGGTGAAGATTTAAGAAGAAACTTCTACTTTGTCTTGATCGAGCCCCATTAATGGATGAGTAAAATAATTTAACTTATTGTTTTATTTTTGTGTTTGTTCTATGTAGGGAGACGCTATGCAAACATAATGCAAATGCTATTTATGGTATTATAGTCGGACCTTATTCTAATTCTTCATTTATTGATGCTGGACTCTTATATTATATTGTTCATACTAAAATTAATGATGTGTAAGAGTGTCGCAAGTGTAAAGAGTCCCCCATGAGATATTGTACTAATCACTATAGTAAGGGAGGGAGAAACATATATATTATATATGTGCGCAATGCCGCAATCCATCAATTATCTAATATGATATTTACACTAAATATATTAAAGGGAAAAATGACAAATATATCCATGAACTATCGTAAATGGTATGCAAATACCTTTCATCATACTTTTGGGACATTGATGCCTCTGTCGTCCAAAAGCTAGAGCATATATGCCCTTCACTCTAACGAAAGACTAAATAGGGACACGTGACGCAATCTTAACGGAAGACTAAATAGGGACACGTGACACAATCTTATCTAGTAAGTTTTAGAAAATTGTCACTATATAGAGGGAACATGCCGGAAGTTTCTAGAGTCTCACAACATGTTGAGCACACTTTTGTACTTTTTGGAATGTTCTCTTTATACATTTACTAGAAGTGGATGGCCCATGCCAGCATGGCCCAACATAGCAAGTGTGACACATAGATATACTAGATTGGCCATGCCCGTGCTGAGCACGGGCCCAACATGCTTGATTTTGATGTCATAGCACAATGCCTTTGTACTAACATGGATATGAAAGTAACATTCTCATGTATATGTGACAAAAAGATAACCTCATAATGTATGCCTTCGAACAATATTAATCATGTTTCAATCTTGCATTAAGATAGTGATTCATACTGAAGTAATAATAACCGATAGTTCTGTACAATATGTGTCTGATTCGGGAATTTTATATATTATAACAAAGTACATAAAGATCATCCATAAATCAAATGTATATACTACATATCATCAAATGTGCTATTACATTTTCTCTCTACTCTGACATAGGTCATTAGTAGTCAACACTATTCTTCAACCAAAATATCTTATTGAATGTACAAGTACTTTGGTTATATGATGAAACATAAACTATCGAGCAAAAATTTGCGACAATTAGGATCCATCACCTTCCATAGACATCATTATCATTAATACCTATAAGCTGCATGAACAATTGGATTTAAAAAAACAATCACAGAAGCATTCCAAAAGAAATCATGATCAATTTTTCTTCAATCCATTTTTGAAATTGATTCCCCACCCCCATATTTTTAGGAACTGAATAGTAGGGAAAACATTATAATGCTAAATCATCTTAAAAGAAAACAGAAAAGGTTATTCCATATACATTGCTCTACTTGCTTGCCTGTAGTAAAATTGTTATTGAAACAGAGATGGAAAAAAAGTTGGCATTCAATGTGCAAAGAATTTGAACTTTTGTTTGGCTCAATTACTGAGAACTTCAGTTTATATAGTATATTATTATTAAATAAAAGAGATAAACATGAGTAGATACAATCAATGAGCATTAACATAAATCAAGAAGAACGCATCAATTTACCCAAATTAGTAATCACATGCTAATCATTGCCTTCGGAAACATTTGTTTTCCTCTTCCTTTCAGCTTGTCCAGATGTTGCACTCATTACCATGTATATATTTTATTTGTCTAAATAAAAAGAGAGAAGATTTGTCTTTTTAATTACTCTAATGTTATCTATTTTACCTGTACTTATAAGTCCTCCATCATGTAATAGTATCTCAAGCAATGGTGTGTATATATGGAATATAAGGAACACAAGCAAGTCGCAAGCAAGTTATTAAATACCTGAGAAATTGTAGATAAAGTACATGTGCTATTTAAGTACACACAGATAGTTGTGTGAAACAACTAACACATTTAAGTTGAAGTATGTGCCACTTTAAAACAATTGAACAAATGCTATCATGTACCAGAACCTTTGGGCATTTAAAATGAATTGGGAACAACATATTGTTGTGTTACACAGAAACTAATCAGTCCAATCTTATGCCTCTAACTTAATCTTCTTCTTTTTTATTATCTTCCTTCCAATTCAACACATCTTTTAGCTAAGGAAAAAGAGAGATACTTGTTACTGTAGACCACCATTTCATTAACAACTTAAACATAATAACAAAAATAAAGTCAATCACGAGTGGAATGTCACATAGACAACATTTAAATTTATTAGTGTTATAAGTATTACATAGACAATATTCATAACAATCTTTTTTACTATAAAGTAACAAATTTGTATGGCTAATTGAGCAGAAAACAGCCATATACACATGTTAATGACACAAACAAACCAAATTCACCTAAATATAACACCCTTACAGAGAAATAGAACACATTTTACTCCCTCCATTTCAATTTATTTGTACTACTTTCCTTTTAGTTCGTTTAAAAAAAATGCCTCTTCACTTTTTTAGTGACTCTTTAATTTTAACTTTTCATATGACGTGTAAGATCAAAATGTCTACATTCTATATATTTTTAGTCTAAAATCACAAAATTCAAAAGTCTATATTACTTTCTTAAACTTCATGCCAAAATAATTCATAGTCATTGGCACATCATTTGCCCAACTCATCAGACAAAGATTTCACCTAACAACACACGCAGTACCAGATTTCACCTAACAACACACGCAGTACCAAAAAAATAAATTGCCAACCTAGTTGACTCATAAATAGAGTCTTGCTTCAAGTCATTGCAAATTCAGCATAGAAGAATTTAGGATACTTGTTTCATGCCTATCCTTTAATCCAAGTGTTATTGTCTTCATACTGGCAGATGTTATAACGTAAGACAACATCCTAAGAACCTCTGATCTTCTAAACAATTATTTGATTTAGAGAATGTAATACCAGAAGAACTAAAACATGTTAGGTTGTAAACAATATATTCACAAGGTTTGACATTCTTGAGAGTATTCTTATTTTGGGATAAGGCTTTCTTTTTTATCAGCTAAGTATAATATGGGACATAGATTTATAATCTAAGTTGCAATAAATGTCAATTCAATGAGAGAAAATCGAAGAGGTGATGCAGCAGACAGAACTCCAAATCTAATTCAAACAGAGTACTCATCAGAAAAGAAATCCAAAATACATTAAATTACTACCATCATTTGTTACTTTGCCGCTTTCGTCTTCCAATGATACCCATATATTTAACCCACATATCCCATTAAACTGAGAAACTAAGAAATGTGGGAAGAATTGAGAAGACGTCCGAAAAGGGGGAAAACGATGAAGAAAAAAGAAAACAAAATTAATATAAAAAATATATACCTATTGCTTGAAAACATCGGCAGTAAGAACACAAACAGTCAAACACCCTTGAAACTTGAGAGCAAGAACATAAGCTTGTTAATAGTACTCGAAAGCATCTTTAGCGTGTGAAAGACATAACTTTCAACCAGATGAACCAAATCACGAAGAGTTTTGCCTGCTACAAGTAAAAAAATAATAATCAGATACTCCATATAAAATGACTCAGACAGAACATCAAACACTCTGATGCACAATCCATTTTAAAATTTCAATGCATGTGTAGATCAAGTAAAATTACTTAATGTACTGAATTCTAGCAAGTAATTATATTCAAAACATTAGAAAGTAACAATTATAAAATCTATCAAATTAGTACAAATTATAATAAAGCAAGATCAGAAAAATCCAATCGATTCTTACCAAAGAATTGCCTGAATCTCAAAATTTTTGTAGTTTGTAATTTGCAGAGAGCATTAATAAACAAAGAAGAGAGAAGATGTAAGTGAAAGCAGGAAAAAGACTGAAAAAAGAGACTTGGAAACAAAAATTGAAAAGGTAGGCAAAATGTCCAAAAAGAAACAAAACATTATAATTTAAGTGCAAATACACGTGTCTGTGTGAGAAGGCAAAAGCTTAAAAAAGTTAAATTGTAGATAATACATCTCCCGTAACATTTGGTCTACTATCTGCTGCCGTGTTCGTCCAACCCAAGTCTCATTTCTAAATAAGCTAGATCGGTGATGGCCCATGCTAAGCACGGGCCCAACATTTTTGAATTTTGATCCAGCAATTAACTACATTATTGATTTCTTACATTATTATAACAACATTACTAATAAAAAGTCATCACTAAGTTCAAACAATAGAAAAAAAAGAAGTGAACATAACTATTCTGAGTACACAACACACACACACAGAGGCATAACAGTGCATCATTTGCTTGCAGAGAAAATAAAAATAGGTCTTTTTTATAGTATCAATGTTTACAAGTCTGCTTTTGGAGAATGTGATAAATCAAGTGTAGTCCATTGAGCATCTTTTCTGATACATCTAGAAAGAAATAAATCTGATCTTAAAGGTAATTTAGAGTCGTCATGAAATTACATAGATCTTCAGATCTGGTTTCTCCTTCATTTTCCTTTTTGTTTCCTTTGAGCCATGAAGTTAAGCAGGGCACTCCAATATGTTCCAAAACTTTCTTCAACATTGTAATAAAATACTACAAATAGGTCTAGAGGTTTTAGGCGAATTGAATATATCTAGTATAAATCAGGTCTAAATGAGTAGCATATGTATGAAAAGTTGGAGCAAAAAATAATCAGTTCAATTAAACCCCATAATATAGAAAAAGAGATAACCTTTGAGTTTGCAGATAAGCAAAGATTCCAGTAACCCAAAACACAAAAAATCAAAATCAAGCAAAAACTAATAACTAATGACAATACCCTTTCCACCTCAAGCTACTTGATATCATCATCATCTCCAAAATAAGTGGAAATTCAAATGTTTCATATGAAACTCTTACAATTTCAGCACATATAACTTGGAACAAAAATAAAAACACAACTTTATTTCATTTACAATCAATGCCTATATTTCATTCCTCTGATGAACTTATACCAACAGATTGAGGACTGGAGGTACTTGCTGAAAGGAAAGGAATAACAAAACTCAATCTACTATCAGTATCATGCATCATCTGGAAGGCAAACATTTAACTCTGATATTACAAAAGAGCATAATAAATGAAAGAGATAGAAAGACAGAAAGGAATAGGAATATGCAAAATTAAAAAATAAATAAATTTCTTACCTCTTCGGTGTCTCGTAATCATCTATATCTCTTACTTGCTCTTGGTTATACAAAGTACCATGGTCCAAAGANTCACCATTGTTTATTTGCGTCAGACCTTCACAATAGAATGATTCGGTCAGCTCTCAATTAACATAAGTCCAAGAACTGAAAAATCTAGTAAAACAGAACAATAATCTAGTCTGCATAAAGATTATATATATGTTATTACAAGGTACTAAGTGGAACTTACATTAGTTTGAGCTTGTTATATAGTTCTGTTTGATTAGATTTCCCAATTCTTGAACATGTTAATTGAGGAGAAAATGGCCAAATGATCCCCAATCTATTATTGATTTTCAACTACACACTTGTACTTCACGGGGGTCCTTTTACCCCCTTAGCTATTTTAAAGTGAAATTATTTTCTCCCTGAAATGTCATTACCAGGCATGTGTCTTGTGGTGAAATACACACACATGACACGTGTATTTCACTATTTAATAGTTTTTTTTTATAAAATAGCTCTCCTCCTTCTCTTCCTTTCTTCCCCAATCATTTCTTCAACCCTAACTATAATAAACACCATTTTTTACCTCAATAAATTTCTATATCTCTAACAATTTATAAAAATGAAAATTCAAGTCGCCTTTTCATCTACTCCGAATCTCTAGAGCCTAGAAGATAGCGGTCATAATTAAATCTCTCATCCAACCAATTAAATAATTTTTCCAGATTTTTTTACATTTTGTTCGATTTTCTTCCTTAGACAATTTCAAATACACATTAAATGGGGTCATGAACATTCGAAATCAGATTCATTCCCTGAAGATTCAGTCGACAACTCAAAATCATCACGGATGAGAAGACCAATTTGTAACGCCAATTTGAGAAACCTATCTCTTTTCCCCATTCTTTATTCTTTCTCCCTCTAAAATTTTCATGATTAATTTATAATTTGAGTTTTTTATTTTGATACTTCATGGGTTTTAGGAGAACATGCATGTAGGATCCTTCTTTTAAAATGTAGAAGAAATTGTTTTGTTTTAGTTCCTTTTAATAAGTTTGAAAATACTTTTTAAATATATAATTACTTCACTTTGATTTTGTTACTCTTGAGTCCATGACTTTAAAAAATAATAATTAATGGGTATGTTATTTTTAAAAATAAATTTAATTTGTTAGAATGCTCTAAATAAGTCTATTGAAAAATTATTTATTCACAAAATGCATTAGTTGTTGATTATTTTATACAAAACATCCATTGAAAAAGTTTCAACAATGCAAATGCTATTTATGGTATTAGAGTCGGATCTTATTCTAATTCTTCATTCATTGATGTTGGACTCTTATATTATATTGTTCATACTAAAATTAATAATGTGTAAGAGTGTCGCAGGTGTAAAGAGTCCCCCATGAGATATTGTACTAATCACTATAGTAAGGGAGGGAGAAACATATATATTATATATGTCTGCAATGCCGCAATCCATCAATTATCTAATATGATAGGGAAAAATGATAAATATATCTCCGAACTATCGTAAATGGTATGCAGATACCTTTCATCATACTTTTGGGACATTGATGCCCCTGTCGTCCAAAAGCTAGAGCATATATGCCCTTCACTCTAACGAAAGACTAAATAGGGACACGTGGCACAATTTTCACGGAAGACTAAATAGGGACACGTGACGCAATTTTAACGGAAGACTAAATAGGGACACGTGACGCAATCTTATCTAGTAAGTTTTATAAAATTGTCACTATATAGAGGGAACATGCCGGAAGTTTCTAGAATCTCACAACATGTTGAGCACACTTTTGTACTTTCTGGAATGTTCTCTTTATACATATTACTAGAAGTGGATGGCCATGCCAGCATGGCCCAACATAGCAAGTGTGACACATATATAAATATAATAATATTGTATATTAAGTATATTGCAAGTGTGACACATAGATATATATCAAAATTATATATTAGTTGTTGGAGTCAAGTTTTATAAGATAGGTATGTATATTTTATTTATATAAGTGAAAGAAAAATAGTGACATATAAATAGTAACGGAGAGAATATTTTAGGATTATAATAAGCATTGATGTTTTTGCAACCTTATAGTTAATTCTCTCTCGGGAGTAAGGGTCAAACCCCTTATTGAAGAAATCACAATTTTTTTTTTTAATTTTATTTTGTATGACATTATTTTTTCAATTTTTTTTTAAAACATTATTATGTTTAAAAATCGTTTTAACTTTAAAGATTTTAATTTATCAAAATCTTGTACATTAGAACCTATAATTATGGACCCCAAATATGTTGATATAGAGTTTTTTTATTCCAAAGTAAAATTCCCTAATATTTCAAAGAGTAAAAAAAAAGTATATCAATATTTAGTTAAATTACTTCACAAAAATCAGATAAAGGAAGTAAATTTTTGGTTAATTTATACCACATAATTTAAAAGAAAGAATGTGTTTTTTTGCCCTTTCTTTCCATAACGACATTTTAATAATAAAAAGCAATTCAATATTTTTCAAAAAGAAAAAATTCTTATTGATCTTGCAAAAGTATTAAAAGTTCAATAAAAAAAAAAACTTACTTGCAAAGAAAAACATGCTATGATTTCTTATCTTTTTATGTTGATAAATTGTGTGTAGAATATAAACTCTAATAATTAAATATTGGTGAATTGTATTTACACCTCACAAAGGTGAAATATTATTTGAATACTTACGTCGAGTTAATAAATATATACTTGATTTAAATTAATTTGACGTTTTTCTTAATAAATTATTTATTAGGAGTTTATTTTAGAAAAAAATAATTTTATTAATTATACTTTAAAAATATAAATATGACTATTAATAATCTTATATAGTTATTTAATGATATATATATAATATTAAAAAATAAATTGTTTTGAATATAAAAGCTAAATAATAAAATTTTATGAAATTATGTAATTATATTAAATTTAAAGAGTTTAATATGTAGAGAATAAAAATAGAAATATATAGAAACTCAATAAAGTAATCATTGTATACGTGTCAATGATAAAATTAAATGGACCTCACTATACTCAATGATAGAAGGCATAATCTGTAATTTAGTAGAAAAATATAGGTTTTTTTCTAAAGATGTTAAGAAGACCCAAATAATAAGGCTGATAGTACAATTTTTCTATGCAATACTTTTCACTTTGAAAAATTGGAATGACAAAAATATCCTCACTTGCCAATTAAATGGCATGCTGAAACTGTCTCTTATAATATATATAAATAAATATGTATACGTAAATATTTATAGTTACCCTGACCAAAAAAAATAAAAAATATTTATAGTTAATTATGTTAATTAATTCGACTAATTATGCTAATTTCATTCGAACTCATATTATAAAAGAGGAAAAAAGTTATATAAATACAAAAAACACAAGACTAATCAAAAGACAATGTGTTAGATCACAAGTCTAAGACTATGTCTATTGGCTCTAGCAGAGTCGAAAGAGGCCATTTGGTAGAAGATACTTATTAAAGTAAATTATTATATATATATATATATATACTATTTTTGAAACTTTTTTACTTTTTCTTCGATAATGTTTTTTCTCTCAATTAATTACTTACAATACATGTCATCTTTCGCTAATAACAAATACTAGATAATTCTATCCCAAAATTATGATAGATGAGAAAAATCATGTAGTATCTTTATTTCCATGGAGTTTTTTCAGTGTTTTTATATTAGTATAAACTAAACTTATACCTTATATATACATTTTATTATATAACAAATAATACAAGTTGATAAAAAACAATTATTACTGTTATTTACTTTATTATAAAATTACAGGTCAAATATTATATTTTAATGAGTATTAATTAAATTAATATTAGTTGGCAGGTGCATCATTATAAAAAAGTTAGTAATGGTTTATCTAGAAAGAATCAAAAGTGGATCCCACTTAACCCGAAGTTTCATACGAAAAGGTAGCCTTTCATTTACTATATAAAGAACCCTTCTGTATCCGTTTTTCTCAATTCTCATTTTTCTCAATCTACTTCTCCTGCTTTCGATCGATCGCTTTCTCTCTCATTTGATTCCCAGCACCGTTTCAAGGTAAGATTTCTCTCTTATGATTTCCTTAATCTCGAGGTTTCACTTTAATCTTCCTTGATGTTTTGCGTAACTTGTAATCGTTGATGTTCTGCTTTAGATCTGTTAATTTCGATCTGAGTGGACCGTAGATCTGATGAAATCGCCGTTTTTTATGTGTATGTTATCTGTTTTTGTTTGATAAATTGAGTCGGTGGAGGTTGGAAATCACGGAATTTGCTTTAGATCTGTTACTTTCGATCTTATCTGATCACAGATCTGATGAAATCACAATTCGTTCCTGTGTATGTTATATGTTTTTGTTTAATTAATCTACTCGGTGTGTTATCACGGAATTTGCTGTAAATATGTGAATTTCGATTTGATTTGACTACAGATCTGATCATATCACAATTTTTTCCTGTGTATGTTATCTGTTTCTGTATCACGGAGTTGGCTTGCTTGTTTTTGTATAGACAGATCTTATATGTATATATGTATTTAAGTAGATCTACATAAATTTGATGGTGGATGTTATGTTTCCATGTCTTTTATTAGATTTAGATCTAGGTGATGTGATTTTAGGAATCCTTGAGCTATACAAAGTTGTTGAGTTAGAAGAAGATGGAAATATAATTGGCAAGGTTATCTGTGTGTTGGCTTGTGATTGTTAAATAGTTAAGAATTTAGTAGTATGATAATTTTCAATGTTGTGTATTGATTATCATCTGTACAGAAACTTAGTTAGAGGGCTGCCTTCTTGAGAAGGCATGTTATGCGTATTTTTTCTCCACAAAGGAAAATAAATTACTTTCATGTTGAGTCAATTAGTGCTTGTGTATTGTGAAAAAAGACATCTTTTTTTAATTAAAAGAACTCTTTTACCTCGAGAGAACTTACTGAATTGAATTGATTTTATAGACATATATCGATAAATTTACCTCAATCCAATGGTTCCTGCTGTATTAATTGTTTCATTGCATCATGCTGTCATGAGGATTTAATGTATATCAAACTATTTTCATTCAGTCTTTTGCAATCAACTTTTGTATGTTTGGCGAATTGATGTAAAACATCTACATCCATGTAATATGGAATTAGTTCATATTATGGATTCATATTTGTTTGGTTTTGATTTACTTCACCTATGTTTTGGATTATTAGTTTTTCCGTTTTGTCTAATGACTTCTCTTTTTGATAAATTATAGATGCAAATCTTTGTTAAGACCCTTACTGGCAAGACCATAACTCTCGAGGTTGAGAGTTCTGACACAATCGATAATGTTAAGGCAAAGATTCAAGACAAGGAAGGAATTCCTCCTGATCAGCAAAGGCTGATCTTTGCTGGAAAGCAATTAGAGGATGGTAGAACTCTTGCAGACTATAACATCCAGAAGGAGTCCACCCTCCACCTTGTCCTTCGTCTGCGTGGTGGCATGCAGATCTTTGTGAAAACCTTGACTGGGAAGACAATTACTCTTGAGGTTGAGAGCTCTGACACTATTGACAATGTCAAGGCAAAAATCCAAGATAAGGAAGGGATTCCTCCAGATCAGCAGAGATTGATCTTTGCTGGGAAACAGTTAGAGGATGGAAGAACTCTAGCTGACTACAACATCCAAAAGGAGTCCACCCTCCACCTTGTCCTTCGTCTGCGTGGTGGCATGCAGATCTTTGTGAAAACCTTGACCGGGAAGACAATTACTCTTGAGGTTGAGAGCTCTGACACTATTGACAATGTCAAGGCAAAAATCCAAGACAAGGAAGGAATTCCTCCAGATCAGCAGAGATTGATCTTTGCCGGTAAACAGTTGGAGGATGGAAGAACTCTAGCTGACTACAACATACAAAAGGAGTCCACACTCCACCTTGTCCTTCGTCTGCGTGGTGGCATGCAGATCTTTGTGAAAACCTTGACTGGAAAGACTATTACCCTTGAGGTTGAAAGCTCAGACACTATTGACAATGTTAAGGCAAAAATTCAGGACAAGGAGGGCATTCCTCCAGACCAGCAAAGGTTGATTTTTGCTGGAAAGCAACTTGAGGATGGTCGTACTCTTGCTGACTACAATATTCAGAAGGAGTCCACCCTCCACCTTGTCCTTCGTCTGCGTGGTGGTATGCAAATTTTTGTGAAGACATTGACAGGGAAGACTATTACCCTTGAGGTTGAGAGTTCTGACACCATTGACAATGTCAAGGCTAAAATTCAAGATAAGGAAGGCATCCCACCTGACCAGCAGAGGTTGATTTTTGCTGGGAAACAGCTTGAGGATGGAAGGACTCTAGCAGATTACAACATTCAAAAGGAATCAACTCTCCATTTGGTGCTGCGCCTAAGGGGTGGTATGCAGATTTTTGTGAAGACATTAACCGGCAAGACAATCACCCTGGAGGTTGAAAGTTCAGACACCATTGATAACGTGAAGGCAAAGATCCAAGACAAAGAAGGGATTCCACCAGACCAGCAGCGTTTAATTTTTGCTGGCAAGCAGCTTGAGGATGGTAGGACTCTTGCTGATTACAATATACAGAAAGAGTCCACACTCCATTTGGTGCTCCGTTTGAGAGGAGGAATGCAGATATTTGTCAAGACATTGACTGGAAAGACGATTACCTTGGAGGTGGAGAGCTCAGATACCATTGATAATGTGAAGGCGAAGATTCAGGATAAGGAGGGTATCCCCCCAGACCAGCAGAGGTTGATTTTTGCTGGTAAGCAGCTGGAGGATGGTCGCACCCTTGCTGACTATAACATTCAGAAAGAATCAACTCTTCACCTTGTTCTTCGTCTCCGTGGTGGCTTTTGAGAATTTATTGCTTTTGTAACTGTGGTTTCTTCTTCTCCTTTGGTGGAAAGATGTTTTAAGACTTTACTGGTTTAGTTTTATGTTATTGCCTTATGTGTGGTTGAACTGTCGTTTATGTGAATAAAAATTTAGCTCTGTTACTATGTAATATGGGTGTATCCTTGGTTTTTGAATTTGTGCTTTTTAGCTTTTACTATTTCAATTTAGTGTTGTGCAATGTGCACAAATGTGGGACGAAATTGCTTTGTTAATGGATGCTGTGACCTGAAAGCGTGAAGGAAGGAATTTGGCCGCATTGTGTACAATTTCACATGCTATTGCCTGGCATGTTGAATCAGCAGAAAATCACATTGAACACTGCTTAACATATATTTCAATCTAATCGTTTTTGTCTTGGGCCATATGTATATGGGTAAGAAATTGCATTCACGTTCAGCATTTTCACCAATTACACAAATTTACGTAGTCTGATCATCATCCCTAACAAAGGGGTGCACAAGTTACTTGAGGGATCATTTGCTGGCATGCATCACTCTTCCCCTCTTTGTCATATGCATTTGCATATGCTGCAACACCAATATACAAAGAAATGTGAGGTGAAAACATAGGTAATTCAAGATCTAAAAACTTAAAAGAAGATAGTTTGAGATTGCAATAGGTTAGTAATGAACTGCTAGTTAAAAAGAGTTATGAGTTAAGAACACTCTATTTGGACCTTTTTATTTTTATAATGCCGATTAATCAACTAGTGATTCTTGTACTCAAGAAGCGGATCCAGTTTTTGGAGCTTGTATATATGGGTTTACTTGGAACTACTATCTTTAACCGAGTCTGATGGTTAATACTTTTTCCCTTTTTTAGTAAAGCCGAGCATAACCATTATATTGATTATGCCAATTGCCAAATATAAAAACAAGGTTTCACTTATTATATATAGATCAATATCATCCCGTTAAGGACTAGGCTGGTAAGGTTTTGGGCTTTGTATTGAATTAAAACACACTCTCCAGCAACATAGAAGTCTCGACTTCAAGCTACTATAAAGCAAGGAGATGCCCAGAAAAACGGCGAAATACACTTTTTCAAGCTGATGATAACAGTTCATAATCCCCTATTTGTAACAGAAAAACATAAAAATGAATATAAAAAATCATTAAAATTTCAACATTTGAGTCTATAATTTCAATACGATGAGTTCAATGTAGAAACATTAAGGTCAAATCTATCGATTTAAAATCTTGGATTCACCTTTAGGTGATCTGCACAAACATATTTGAATCTACTGTTCATATTTTATCTCTGTTTAAGGAAGTTTTGCAAAAATAACTTGGACGCTACATATTCGAGAGAATGAAAAGAATTATAATTGTTCTATTATTCAAGTTACGCCGGGGCATACCTTTTATATTATTTTCGTTTGGCCTATTTATTAACTACATTTACGTACATTGTCATGTTATTGAATTATACTTCGTATCGAAAATATTGAATTTAATTGAAGCCATTCAAAATTTATAACAATCTCACCATTGAATAATTCAAGAACCAAAATAAAACTTTGTCCTACTTTTAAGGACAAGCCTATTACTCATTGTCCAATATCCACTATATAATGCCCAAATATTTACCTTTNCTTGTACATTAAGAAAAAAGCACACAACTTTTTATTGGAAAGTTAAAAAGTCATAGTCATAACTCATATATATCACTTCAGCCGTCTGCATTTTTTTTCCCAACCGTTTGCATTTTTTTTCCAGCCGTTTGCATTTATTATTGTCTTCATTCTATTTTTTTTTTAATTTAATCTTACCGAATTAACTAAAAAATGGGGCCCCCTAAAATTGGGGGCCTAAGGCCAAGGACTTTTCCTTAAGCCTAACCAGCCGCCCCTGGGATCAATACCATCCCGTTAAGGACTAGGCTGGTAAGGTTTTGGACTTTGTATTGAATTGAAACACACGCTCCAGTAACATAGAAGTCTCGACTTCAAGCTGCTGTCTTTTTATAGAAGGTGAGAGCTATACCTTCAGGAATCGGAGCAACAACTACCATAAAGCAAGGAGATGGCGAAATACATCTTTTTAATCGATGCCTTATTTGTAACAGAAAAACATAAAAATGAATATAAAATATCATTAAAATTTCTACAATATTAATTTTTGAGTCTATAATTTCAATATGACGAATTCAATGTAGAAACATTAAGGTCAAATTTATCAAGTTGAAATCTTGGATTCACCTTTAGGTGATTTGCACAAAGATATTTGAATCTACTTTTCATATTTTATCTCTGTTTAAGGAAGTTCTGCAAAAATAACTTGGACGCTACATATTCGAGAGAATGGAAAAATTATTAATATTGTTCTATTATTCAAGTTACGCCGGGGCATAACTTTGATATTAAATATTTTCATTATGCCTATTTATTAAATTGTATAGGCCAGGAGTGCCAAATCAATAGAAGATTAAGTAGGTAATTATTGAATTTAACTAAATTTACATACATTGTCATGTTATTAAATTATGCTTCGTATCGAAAGTATTGGATTTAATTGAAGCCATTCAAAATTTATAACAATCTCACCATTGAATAATTCAAGAACCAAAATAAAACTTTGTCCTACTTTTAAGGACAAGCCTATTACTCATTGTCCAATATCCACTATATAATGCCCAAATATTTACCTTTTCAATTCATCAAAAGATTAAAAAAAGAATTACAAAGAAAATATACATAACTCAAATTGTGGTCTAGATCTCTTTCTTCCATAAAAGCTATAGGAGGAAAGGGACCATATCCTAATAACCAAATAATTAAATTAAATCACAATTTTTAAGTTGTTATTTGATCAATTAATTTCCTTTCAAATATGGCAAAGGAATCAAGAAATGTACATTCTTGTAGGATGGAGGTTGCTCCAGCCCTTATAACGTATCGACGAAAGCCTTCACATAAGTCCGGATTGGAGACTATTAGGGAAGAGATCAACGAGGGATCTGACGATGATACATAGTTTGATTTTTTTTATACTGTCAGCGTATAGAATATGAAATTAAACTCTTCTCGGAATTTGTTTCTATGAGAGATTGAAGTTTTAATTAGGCCCCAATTGGATGAGTTTAGGTGTTGATGGTTGCATGGGTTAAACATGCAAATTCATATTGTAGTACATTTTGCTTTTGAATTAATAATTAATTAAATGCTTTAGATTATTAATAGAAATTTTTTTTGTTGTCTGTTTGAATTATTGTTCTTAAATTATTTGTAGGTTGACGATGTAAATTAATTAGGATAAAATTAATTTTGAAGTTTTTGCTACTTAAACACTGCAATACAAAAATATTAATGTAGATCTATTTGACTTAAATAAAAATCCAAAAATAATATAAAGTGGGTAGGAATGAAAGAAGGGATTATACAGTGAGAATCGGACTCTCACCAATAAAGTAAAAGTTTGGATAGTTAGCTGAACAATTGAGATACTAACATCCTCTAAAATAGCTTCTTTTTTTTTTTCATTCCATATCATATTACTTTTTAAGTATTTAATCTCCATGTCTCAAATTATCTGTCGTGTTTATCTTTCACGTATCTTAAAAAAAAAAACCATCAATCATGAGGGATTTTGACTATTTTATCTTTATTTTATGTGTTAAAATATAATCTCTCTTGATTAAATCTTTACTATATTTAAGTGTCATCATCTTATAATTGAAGTATATCATATATGTAGTATTCAAAAATAATTACTAAGGATAAAATGATAAAAAAGTAATTAATTCTATCTTAAATTTCTAAAATGACAAATAATTTGAAATAACAATTTTTAAAAATCACGATAGATAATTTAACACGAAAAGAGTACCACTTTTACAACTTTCAAGACTCGATCTTTGATCATGTGATATTAATATTTTTCTATCAAACTAATTGTTTAACTTTTAATGCTCTTATATTTTTTCCACTATGACTAATGGAATGACAGTGTATGGATTAGTGTCAAAATTTTGAAAACCTAAATAGAATGTAATGGTAATTGGGAGATCCATATAGTAATTGAAGCATATTGTAATTATTGACTAAAATAATATAATTCCACCACAAATATTGAGTGGCCTTATAAATACAACTGTTGTGCAGGTAATTTTTAACCTCTTACATCATCAAGCAATATAATATAAAATAATTTGACGCAGTAGTACCAAATCCACTCATAATCTTAAAAAAAAGTTTTAAAAAAAAGTGAGGGTTTAAATTTAATTATTAGAAATACAATGGATAACCGACCAATTAATAGAGTCCACAAAACCAGTAGCACCTTACTATGATCCTTTTTACTATTTTTATTTACAACTCATTTGTGTTCAATAACTATTTTGAAATCTGACTAAATTCATATTACCGTAATCCTAAGTTACTATGATCTTACTTGCTCTACACATGGAGACTCTATAACCACTTTGAAAATTAGGATGTATTTGGTACGGAGGAGAATATTTAAAATGTTTGCTTATTTTCTCATATTTGATTGAACAGAATTTGAAAAACATTTTTTTCAGGAAAAACAAGTTCTTAAAAAATGAGAAAAATGATTTTCTTAATGAAAATAGGAAAAACAAGTTCTATAAGTGACATTTTATATTTGATGTATCATCTTATTCATCCAACGTTCCAAACCCCCTATCCCTTAGCTTGATCATCCCACCTCCGATCCCCAATTCATATAAATTTTTTGCTATTAAAAATATTTTTCTTCGTACCGAACACACTAATACCATCCTTTTTATCTTTCTAAACTCGTGGAGATAACGTTATTTAATATGCCTTTTTACACATTAATTCCTTAATAAAATCAAATGATTGGAATATGGCAGTTGTACCTGACATGGCTATATATTAGTTGTTGTAATTAAGAAAAAATTGTGGGCTGAGTTGGAATGGACGGTGGTGTAAGCCATTATTTATCAACGAAAATTAATTTGTGGTTTATGTAGATGGTCGGTTTAATTTAACATTTTCATATAATGTCTTGTTTTTTTTTTATTTTAAACTTTTATGATAACATTCGAATTGCCTTTGACATGAGATGAGTCCCACACATAGAGTATTGATGGGGTGTTATTTATTTTTTATTTTTTATTTTAGTGTCGAACAATTCTCATTTTTGAAATTAGCTTTTAATGTTGAGTTAATTTATCGTAAACAGCCTCTTGATCATTTTCCTCAAAATCAAAAATAAAATTTATGTGCATCTCATCCTTTCCAGATCTCATCTATGAAATTATACTGAATATGTTATTTTATTGTTAGATATCGGAACCTTCAAGACCCTCAAGTTAGAGGTGAGCTATGTTGATCAAAAAAGTGAAAGAAAATTAATATAACAAAAAAGAAATTAAAATGGGGCGGCTAAAAAGTGAGTTTAATTAATATTCCACTAATTAATTAGTCCAAGATTATCCATATATAAATACCACCCTTCACTCTCTATCAACTCCACCACAATCAATTATTCTTACACATTTCTCTCTAACTCAAAAACAAATATTTTTATTAGTTTACAAATGGCTAAGGACATGGAGTATGGAAATGACCAATATGCCCCTAGTAAAGACTACCAAGACCCACCTCCAGCACCACTTATTGACCCTGAGGAACTTGGAAAATGGTCATTTTACAGAGCTATTATTGCTGAATTTATTGCCACACTTTTGTTTCTATACATCACTGTACTCACTGTGATTGGCTACAAGAGCCAAAGTGATGGTGACCAATGTGGTGGTGTTGGCATTCTTGGTATTGCTTGGGCTTTTGGTGGCATGATTTTTGTTCTTGTTTATTGCACTGCTGGTATTTCTGGTACGTTAAATTGTGTGACCATCATCTCGTATGAGTATTTAAACTATTACTGTTCAATTCGTGTGACGAACCGAACTTCATTTTTTATATAGTAACGTCTTCTCATACACGATTATAAGTAGCGATGAGATTTGAATTATGTAACCATATCTAATGAGAAAACTTTAAGCTATCAGATCGAACATATTTTTATTTATTTAATTATGTTACGGACAATATATTTAATGGGGTTTCCAATTTTGTATATGCAGGTGGACACATTAACCCTGCTGTGACATTTGGACTCTTTTTGGCTAGAAAAGTGTCACTAGTGAGAGCAATTTTTTACATAATAGCACAATGCTTAGGAGCCATTTGTGGTTGTAGTTTAGTGAAGTTATTTCAAAAGGCTTATTATGTTAAGTATGGTGGTGGTGCTAATGAACTTGCTGTTGGTTACAACACAGCCACTGGATTAGGTGCTGAAATTATTGGCACTTTTGTTCTTGTTTACACTGTTTTTTCTGCTACTGATCCCAAGAGAAATGCCAGAGACTCTCATGTTCCTGTAAGTATATAATTTTGCAACACTACATAATAATTGTTCTTAGTGGCAAAGTGATCTTGCTGTCACGAATTATTGAGATTCAATATTTTGTTGCTCTAATTCGTCCTTGGGAAATATTTTGATCTTATATATACGGTATAATTTTCTGACTGAGGAAGTTCAGATGAACCTTTTGCATCCCCCTAAAAAGAAGAGTCCTCGTTTGAAAAAATCAGCTTTGCCCTTACACATTGGTATGTAAAAGATTTTTATAGGTCACTTATGGAATGGGCCTTGAAGTGCGTGATTCGAAGTTAGTCGAGTTTCACTACAGACTTCGGATACAAAGTGGAAAACCAAAACAAAAGGAAAAAGAACAACTACCCCCTTACTTTCATGCCCCATATTTTTAAGTTTTAACTACTAATACACGTTTAGTATTTGATACCATCAAAGTAAATATATAATTTGATGGTATCAAAGAAGAAGATGCGGTGGTTTAGTGAAAACACTACTTAGTTACTCCTTGATACTACTAAAGTAAATATATAATCTGATGGTATCAAGGAAGAATATGCAGTGTTTTCTGCTCAATTACTGCTTGATAACATCAGAGTATATAGATACCATCAATGCATATATATACTCTGATAGTATCAATAATATAGAACCAGTGGTTCAGTGAATAGAATAAAGGGGCAGTAGGGTAAATAGTTTGGGTCATGGGTCCAATCAGGATAAATATATTGAGCTGAGTCCAATTTGAATAAATGCTTTACCTAATGAGTCCAATTTGTATAGTTTTCCCAAAATAAAATAAGTGCAACTAGTTACCTAAAGAATACAACAATTAATTATCACAAGGACTTATTACACCTTTGATGTATTAATCCTGTCTATTGATGCTTCTTTTTAGTAATTAAGTTGAGTTAATCAATAAGAAATTAATATTTTTCTAATTGATTAAAGGTATTGGCACCACTTCCAATTGGATTTGCTGTATTTATGGTTCATTTGGCCACTATTCCAATTACTGGAACTGGTATTAACCCAGCTAGAAGTTTTGGAGCTGCTGTAATTTATGGCAAAAATAAATCCTGGGATGACCAAGTAAGCAATTTTTATTTTTTTTGTTCTAATTTTTTTATATCAAAAAATACATATTTTTAAATTATAATATTCATTTATTTTGTATGATGATACAGTGGATTTTTTGGGTTGGACCTTTTATTGGTGCTGCAATTGCTGCATTATATCACCAATATATTTTGAGAGCTGGAGCATCCAAATCAATTAACTCATTCAGAAGCAATGCCTAATAATAAGAATTAATATAAGCTATATTGGCAATTATTAATTTTTAAATGTGCCAAAATATTGTAATTCCTTCTTGTTTGGTTGCTTTTTCTTGTTTTGGTTTTCTTAATTTTCCTTGTAAATTTTCTCCTACTTGTTTCAACATCAAAATAATGGACTAAGCAAAGTGTGTTCTACTCTTTTTCTTGTCATTAGAAATACTTATTTACACCGTGTACTTATATCAAATCAATTTTAATACAACAAAACATATTCAGTGAAATCCCACAAAGTGGAATCCAGAAATGATAGAGTGTACGCAGACTTTACCACTACACAAATGAATTTTATAGTAGTTGAAATTAAAGGGAAACAATATTTATTTATTTTCTTGTGAGCCTAGCTAATTATTCTTGTATATTCACTTGAAATATTTATAAAAACCTATAAAATTCAAATCCTAAATCTGTCTCTGCTTCGAACCCTATATCTTCTCAAAGAGAGTATTAGGCCAACTTTGTGTGTGTGAAATATACACTTTGTACCAACATTTTCTAACTGTAGTTACAACATTGGACAAAAAACTATTAGATGATTGTTTTTGACCTATTTTAACATCTCCCAAATCAGCAAGAATTCCAGGTTGAGTAATATTTATGTCATCTAAGTCCATATAATTTGCACTGTTCATCATGTTGAAAACTGCTGACATTTTTGGACGTAGACTGGCTATTTCTTGCACACAAAGTAACCCAATTTTCAAGAATCGGACAGCTTCGTCGCCACAAAATTCTCCATTTAACATAGGGTCCACTAGCTCTAATAATTTGCCAGAATTGTACATTTCCCATGCCTGAAATAAAATAACCCCTTCAGATCACTTAAATGATAACTACAGGTAAACTGATCATAGTAAAAAGTGTAACTAGTTACCTATAGTGTATATATATATGACAAGTTATGTGTTACATACTGATAAATCAAAATTCTTTATACTGTCAGTATATGTGATCTTGTCATGTCTCATCAAGCCAATAACATAGTAATTGAGCATTATTTGTAGCAGTTGATGGTGTATAATGTATATACACTGATTATACACTTATTATACAGTGATTATAAGAGCTAAATTTCGTTAAAAAAATGAAGATTATGATTATCAGATTGGAAAACAAGTAGGATGAAGATTAATTAACTAAATGTGATTGATAATTACCTTTTTAACTAGGAAATGTTCTCCTCTCTCAATGTCAAAGGCAATAACAGGGCAACCACTGATTATTTCAAGCAATAATACTCCGAAGCTATAAACATCTGATTTTCGAGTTAAATGTCCACTGATCGCGTATTCTGGAGAAAGATAGCCTCTTTAGGCATAACATTAATCAAGAAATTAATAACATGATTAGCTTAAACACTCGTAAAGTTGATGTGTGTAATCAGAAAGAACAATTTTGTAATTTGTTACTTACAATGTACCAGCAACTCGAGTTGTAATATGTGAAATGTTCTTCGAAAATAGCCTAGATAAACCAAAATCCGCGATTTTTGGTGTGAAATTGTGATCAAGAACTATGTTGCTGGCCTTAATATCTCTATGTACAACATAAGGATTCACTTCTTCATGAAGATATGAAAGTCCCTTTGCTATTCCTTTCGAAATTTCTCTTCTAAGTTCCCATGTAAATTTACTTCTGTTCTGTTCTTCCCCTGCTTGTCAAACAACCATGTTATTATGAGTTGTAATTTGTAGTTAACAATAATTAATGTGGTTCGGATCGATGTGATCCACACTTTATTGGGTAGCCCGGTGTACTAAACTCCCACACATCACTATGTGTGGGGTCAGGTGTAGGGCCAGACCACAAGAGTCTATTATATGCAGTCTTATCCTACATTTCTGCAAGAGACTGTTTTCACAGCTCAAATCAGTGACCTTCTTGTCACATGACTATGACTTTGTCAGTATATAGAAGTAAAATTCAAAATTTAAAACACGCGAGATGAAAGAATTACCTAGTAATGTTTGTGAAAGACAATTATTTTCCATGTAATCATAGACTAAGAGTCTTTTAGTCCCATCAACACAATATCCTCTGAGGGTGACAAGATTTTCATGTCTAATATTAGACAATGCAGCTATTTCTGATATAAATTCCCTTTCACCTCTCATTGATTCTAATTCTATTAATAAAACTTTTACTGCCACAAAGCTTCCATCTTCAAGCCGACCCTTTTCAAAAAAATGCACAAAATTAACTTAAATAGTCGTCCACCTAACAAAATAGCCAACAAATATATACAACAACAACAACATTTTCATAAGTGGGGTCTGAGAAGGGACGAGTGAAAATTCTTCTAAACTTTTCAACAATATGTTATAGACTTCAGAACTTGTAAAGTTAGAAGTTGGATAAAAAAATGTACCTTGTAAACAGAACCAAATCCTCCTTCTCCAATTCGATTTGATGCTCTAAATCCATGAGTTGCTACCTTCAATTCTTTGTAAGAAAAAATAGAGAATTTTTGAACTCTTTTTCCACCTGTTTCTACAATAATTAAGATATGTACAATTTAATTAATTAAGCAGTTGTAATTACAATTAAGAATGTACAAATGGGATTAGAGAAGTTAATTACCATATGGAATAATTTGGTTAATTTCCATAATATCAGATGATGGATTAAAACAATTGGAAAATGCAAAAGAAAACTTCATAACTCTTTAATGGCTAATTAATTTCTGAAATTAACATAGAAAGAAGAGGATGGAAGGAAATTAAAATAGAAAAGTGCTTCATTTAATGGACAAATATAATATCGTGCCCACATATTTTGACCATATCTAATCTTTGAAGTATACGACTTTCTCATATTTTATAAAAATAATATTTTAAGTATCTTACTAGTTCCACTTAAAAACTAATAATAGAAGGAACTGCAAATTTATCACTAATAACGATAAATTTTATAGCGACAAAATTTACTATCTAGCTATAAAATTTATCGATTCTTTGTATTTTTGTTTTTATCTTTCAAATAAAGCTAGCCTTGTCAATCATATTAATCATGATGTATATGTATCAATTGATTGAAATTTTTGTTTAGTGGACAGTGGTCAATGGTCATCATTTATCAATCATCATATTAATTATTGTATGGTAGCTAACTGAGAGATACTTATATGATTCTTCAAACTTCAAAGTTATCCACTCTGGTCATAAGCTAATTAAAGTAGAGTATTCACATTTTAGTTTTAGTAAACTAGACAACTTTGAGAATTAATTACAGTTTGTATAGTTTCACCTGATCTTGCAATATGAGTAGAATGCACCCCTAAATTCTCTTCAAGTTCAGAGATTTTTTCTAAGCTTCTCTCAATTTTTTATTAAGATCCCATGCCTTTCCAAGAGTTTGAGACTATTAATGTGGCGGATCAGAAGTGATTAGGAGTGTATCTAAGTTTAGCTACTCAAGTAGAACAGTGTTTTTACAACTGTCAATAGTTTAAAGACGTAGCCAAATGTAGTGTAGAATGGTTGTCTTCACACTTTGTGTCAAAAAACTATACTACGTATAATATAGAAAATTATACAAATATATAAGTCAATTTTTTTTCCGAATACTCTAAAACAAAATTTATATTCTTAACAAAATTTCTGACTTCACCATTAGTTATGATATGTTTAAAATCACAAAATATCAAAAATCTTATAATCACTCAAATATTATGACATGTTTAAAATCACGACCATAAATTTCAATATTTTTTTCTAAATACCGAGCAAAATTACATTGCATCAATTGAAAAGAGAATACAAGTACATAGAGTTAATCATACTACAACAGTACAACCTAATTATTTGATCACTTCACCTAACTATTCTACTCTTCCTATCATACGTATATACTTGTGTAAGATTCAATTGATCAGACGTGACATTAGTCTTTGTTAGTGACGAATTTAAAATTTTCATCACAACTGTTCAAATATTTTATATATATATATATATATATATATATATATTCATGAGTACACTTTCATTTTTAACATATATTACATATTACATGAGTATACTTTCATCTTTAACATGTACTCCCTCCGTCCCATTTTATGTGACACTTTTCAAATTTCGAGATTCAAACAAGTCTAACTTTGACAGTAAATTTTTCATAGATCTTTTAAACATTTTGAATTATCAATTGTTGTGACTTACAGTACTTTTTACGTAGTTTACAAATATATAAATTTCATTTCAAAAAAATTGAAGATTTCATACGCAAATTCCCGGTCAAATTTAAACTGTTTGACTCTCGAAAAACGAAAAGTGTCACATAAATTGGGACAGAGGAAGTATATATTATATTACATAATTTTCAGTAATATTTTGATAAACGATGTTCAATCTATCCTTCTTTATTCTTTAATTTATGTGGCTACACCCCTATTCATTGGTGCAAGTGCTAGAAATACTTTCTAAACTAGGCTAGGCAACACATTTCCATCGTGCTTGACAATGTTTTACCTACTTTTAAACCCACAAATAATTTATGCTTTGTGGTGGAACAACTTGTTGCGCATGATGAGTTGGTGACATTACACCAAGGGTGAGGTTGGTGGATGAGTCGGAGCGATCTGATAGGATTGAGGAGTTCATTAAAAAAAAAAATTAAACGGCTTATAAATTATTAAATCATTTTTATGCATATATAGTACATGATGAACCTTTTTTGACTTTTTCGTTTGTTTGTTTTTTCATATTTTAAATTTATTAATAAAAGTTTGACTCTCTGGCAGAGACATATATCCAAAATTTAAGTTTATGAATTTCTACAATAACTTAAAGTTAATACACTAGATTCCTAATAAAATATTTGTGTAGACATTTAATTAATGAATATATAATACATAAAATTCAATTTTTTTATTGAATCCTTGATAAATATTTTAAACGTAATTCAAGAGTCCAAATATTTCTTATTTTTTTAACAATTTCCAAACTGACATGCTGGTCGTTATAAGAGAAGGATGCTAACGTGTAGATTTAATTTTCAAAAGTAAAATTGTTGACTACTTACTTAAAAAGAAAAATTATTCCCCTCTATATTTCTTAGAAAACTTGAAATTGTTTCCATTACAAAACATATTTTGAGACTTCGTCTTTCTTTCCCTTTATAATCGGGGATGAAGTCAGTACGTTGATTATATATTTAATCGAATTTAATAATTTTAGATTAAACTCTGATTCATTGTATTATGTACCATTATTATCTTAGTACCTAATAACTTACAAAAGTTAAAATCTCAATTTTCATTTATAATAATTAAAAATATTGACAAGGTCCTCTATTTGAAGGGGAGATGAATATGTTGACTTAATATTGGTTTTGATGTATTCACTTTCTAGTGTGGACGGTGATGTATGTAATTGTAGCCTCCCCCACTCCCCAACAATATCATCGCCGGCGCAAATTTGTCCAATTTTTTTTTGAAATTACGCAAGTGATTGATCGTAGAAATTAAATATTTTTTATTTTATTTGAAATTTCTGATATTGGAATCGAAGATATAGTTATGTTTTGATAAAAAAATTTGCAAAGAATATTTGATTGTTCGAATGTATTTTTCTAAAAAAACATAAAATATGACTTATACTCCCAAATTCTAAACTGGTAGTCAAGTAAATTACATATGGTCACATAATTGTCATTTCTTTTTATAAAAATCACTTCACTATAATCTTTTCTAATACACAAAAAAACACTAAACCTTGAAGTATTTTGACATGTAAAGTTCACCGATTTATAAAACAAAAGGAAACTTCATTAGTATACAAGGCAAATATAAGACAATTCACAAGGGGATTTTTTTGTAAAGTTAGTTGAAGTATAATCATAGAGATTTTTTGCTAGCTTGAGGTGTGTCGTTAATAATATTTTACTTGATATAAATATATTAATCGAAATTCAACGATCTCTTTTAATGTCCACTAGGAGCTTCAGATAACACATGCGATTAGAAATAGAGAAAGGGAATATTTTCTGAAATAATATTCATCTCATGATAGAGTAAAATAATTATTTCATCACACTTAAAAAAACTTTTTTTTTTTTTTTTTTACAATTTTCAGGCCAAACGTATCTTAAAATATTATTTTAAATAAAAAATTTAGATTTGAATGAAGCTGCAGGGACAAATTCAGACTTTTTTTTTTCATTAATGAGAAAATCAATCTTACAACGAATTAAACAGAGAAATAAATCATTTTCAAGAAGAAAGAGAATTCAAAAAATAGAATAAAAGTTAGGTGCATGGGTTGCCATGGGTGACTTTCATAACGACTAGTCTTCATTTTAGTAGTGAGGACTGTCCACAGGTGAAAAATTTAATCCACACAATATTTACGTTAAATCATTTTTTCGATTAATTAATTTAACTAATAATTAAAATTATATATTAATTAATCATAATTAAATGAAATATATGTGCATACAAACATGGTTATATATTTATGTATTGATTTGGAGTACACATCTAATACAAGTAAAAACGTATTTGCATTCAATGTTTATATATATCAATTTATATTAATTTATCATGACTAAGTCATGTACTTTTAATATAAAGTATGTGTTAAATTTTAATTAACTATAATTTAATGACAAGAATAATGTGAATTTGTCAACGTTTGGGTTGGCATTTTAAGGTTAATCTTCTAGATGAATTCAATTATAAATTAAGAAGAACAGTACTCCCATTCTCTGTTTTATGTTATTTTGTCCAAATTGACTTGACACAATATATTTAATTTCTTTTTTTTTTTAATTAAATAAGTAATAAGTATTTTACTGAATATAACTAACCTTATTAATGGTATTTTGAAATTCTAAATTTGATTATTACTATTTTGTATAGTTATTTAATATTAAAAATAATATAAGTTTTTTTTTAATAAACTCTTTTGATTTACTAAATAAACAAGTAAAATAAAATATTTATTTTTGATATAGCGCGATCAATAAAATAAAATGGAGGAGTATGAACCAACTTGAGTTTTGTGTCATGCATGCGTCACGCGTGCACTTCTGGTATTTGGGTGTGGGTGCATGAAGCTAGATTTATGACATGTTTTTTTTTTTTGATAACAGTTAATATATTTCCTTATAGTTTAACGTAAGGTATAATATATAATAATTTAAAGACAAAATGTAAAATTATTTTATCCTATGTTTGATTAGAGTTGGAGATATTAAATAGTGCTTGCACCCATAATTTTTATCATAGTAATAAAATAAGTTATCTATGTACATAATGAAATACTCACTCTATCCCTAATTACTTGTTCACTTGTCCATTTTGACAAATCAAGAAAAGACAATTTTTTTTACCTATTATACTCTCAATTAATTATTTTGAAAATGGTAGAACATTTTGAAAATCTTAAGTTTTTAGTTCATCCACTTCATAATTAGTAGGAGTAAAATGGTAAACATACTGTGCCACATGAATTGAGATGTTGCATGGTAATCGGTGGGATAAGGAGTACTATATAGTCTTTAGGGTTGCTTGTATAAGAATTATTACTTTATCTCAATATATCGAATTTCCCAAAAGAGCATGGTGTGGAGGCATGAGTCGTCATGTGTGTTCTTGATATTGTGACTGCTTACGTACTTGCTTCGGTGTTGTTGTCATTTGTCCATGTTGTTTGTTGCTTGCCACCTGCTAAGTGATATAGTTGATTTTATACTAAGTATTACTTATTGCATTTTAATTTCTATTATGGGTCGGCTGATTATATCTACTCAGTACATGTTGCCCTGTATTGACCCCTACTTGTATTTTTCTTCGTTTTCCTTTTGTGGAGTGTAGCGAGTGTACCAGTGACTTCGACTAGTCCTCAGCTCTAGCTAGTCTCCAACACATCAGGTTCCAGGGTGAGCTATTCATTCTAGCTCGTGTTGGATTCTTTTGGTCATGACATATGTCCTTAGTTTTTGGACACACACTACTTTATTTATTTATTTGGGTGTCTTTGATACTTTTAGACTGAGAAAAGACTCAAAATAGTCCCTCATCTTTGGGTTAAGACTCAAAGTCATCATTGAGTTTTCACATGGAGCACTAATAGTCCCTCATGTTTGCAATATTGGTGCACTTTTGGTCCTCCTCCAAAATTTTGCCTATTTTTTAAAATTGATTTTATCCATAACTTATGTATGATATGTTCAATCGTCATTTTATATATTTAGTAGAAATAATAACTCCATATGAGAGAATGTGAGAAGAAAAACATCTTGTTTCGTTTAGTAGAAATTGTATTGCTGGTAGAGTCGAGAGGTTCATCACGATAATTTCACGTGCAATAGTACAAATTTTTTTTTCTTCCAACGTCATATGTTAAGATGTACTTAGTTTAGCTGCAGTAATATTTCTACTGAACAGAACAATGTGTTCTTCTTATCACCTTCTCTCACATAGAGTTATTATTTTTACTAAATATATAAAAAGACAATTGGACATTCCTTAGATAAAATTGTGGACAAAATTAATGTTAAAAATAGGCAAAACTTTTGAGGAGGACCAAAAGTGCACCAATATTGCAAACAGAGGGACTATTAGTGCTCCATGTGAAAACTCAAGGATGACTTTGAGTCTTAACCCAAAGATGAGAGACAATTTTGAGTCTTTCCTCCTTTTAGACTTAATATTTGAAAATTAGATGTCCTGAGATTTTGAGAAACGATATTTAATAGACTTTAGTAGATTTGTGTTTCTTACATTAATAAGATTTGAGCTTTCACATTATGATTAGTATTTTGTAAGTTGAACAATAAATATAAGTTGGGGTTGAATTCGTTGGTTCGTCCACTTAGAAGGTTAAGTGTGGGTACCACTCATGACTTGTTTTGAGTTGTGATAATGAAATGATAAACTCACTATGTCCATCATTGTTTTATGGGAAAATTGTATATAATAGTAAACTATTAATTCAAATTAAATGCTATAAATATACTTTGATTTAATTGTACCCTACATCAAACTATTGCTATTTTCGTCACTCTCCCTGGTGGAATCTCGCTCGCCACTCTCGTTTGGTGACAGTCTCACTCGCCTCTCTCACTTTTATACAAACACAAATGTATAAAATGTGTTTGTGTTTGTATAAAGTGAGAGAAAATTTTATATATACATATATTTTCGTTCTCTTCTCTTCTCTCCCCTCTCCCAGATCTCGCTCGCCACCCTCGCCTCTCTCGCTTATACAAACAAAAACGAAATGTATAAATTGCGCTTCTATTTGTATAAAATGAGAGAAAATTGTATATACATATGCAAATACATATATCTTCGTCCTATACACTTATAATTATACAATATAAATATTTCCCTGCCCAGTTTTCTTTTGCCTTTCTCTCTTTCTCGTTTTATATATACACAGATTATACAATTGATCTTTTGTATANACTCCATATGAGAGAATGTGAGAAGAAAAACATCTTGTTTCGTTTAGTAGAAATTATATTGCAGGTAAAGTCGAGAGGTTCATCACGATAATTTCACGTGCAATAGTACAAATTTTTTTTTTCTTCCAACGTCATATGTTAAGACGTACTTAGTTTAGCTGTAGTAATATTTCTACTGAACAGAACAATGTGTTCTTCTTATCACCTTCTCTCACATAGAGTTATTATTTCTACTAAATATATAAAAAGACGATTGGACATTCCTTACATAAAATTGTGGACAAAATTAATGTTAAAAAATAGGCAAAACTTTTGAGGAGGACCAAAAGTGCACCAATATTGCAAACATGATGGACTATTAGTGCTCCATGTGAAAACTTAAGGATGACTTTGAACCTTAACCCAAAGATGAGGGACAATTTTGAGTCTTTCCTCCTTTTAGACTTATTATTTGAAAATTAGATGTCCTGAGATTTTGAGAAACGATATTTAATAGACTTTAGTAGATTTGTGTTTCTTACATTAATAAGATTTGAGCTTTCACATTATGATTAGTATTTTGTAAGTTGAACAATAAATATAAGTTGGTGTTGAATTCGTTGGTTCGTCCACTTAGGAGGTAAAGTGTGGGTACCACTCATGACTCGTTTTGAGTTGTGATAGTGAAATAGTAAACTCACTATGTCTATCATTGTTTTATGGGAAAATTGTATATAATAGTAAGCTATTAATTCAAATTAAATGCTATAAATATACTTTGATTAAATTGTACCCTATAGCAAACTATTGCTATTTTCGCCACTCTCCCTGGTGGAATCTGGCTTGCCACTCTCGTTTGGTGGCAGTCTCGCTCGCCTCTCTCGCTTTTATACAAACACAAATGTATAAAATGTGTTTGTGTTTGTATAAAGCGAGAGGAAATTGTATATATACATATATTTTTGTTCCTTTTCTCCCCTCTCCCAGATCTCGTTCGCCACTCTCCCAAATCTCGCTCGCCACCCTCGCCTCTCTCGCTTATACAAACAAAAACGAAATGTATAAATTGCGCTTCTGTTTGTATAAAACGAGAGAAAATTGTATATACACATGTAAATACATATATCTTCGTCCTATACACTTATAATTAGACAATACAAATATTTCCCTACCAGTTTTCTTTTGCCTTTCTCTCTTTCTCATTTTATACATACACAGATTATACAATTGATCTTTTGTATACAACTGCTTTCTTTTGTATATGTATAACGAATTATACAACTGCCTTCTTTGTATATGTATAACGAATTATACAACTGTTTTTTTGTATATGTATAGCGAATTATACAATGTATGTTTGCTATGGAGTGCAATTATGCAAACTTTGTTATAGCATACAAATATGAATTTTGTGTTTGCTATATGTGAAAGTTGCTCTTGTTTTATTAATAAGTGTATCAATTCAAAAATAAATAAGTAATTAAAAACAAAAAGAGTAACTTATTTTGTATAATTAATCGCAAAATAACTTGTTTCCAACTTATCGGATATACTTGACTTTTATAGAAAAAATTTTACTCAAAACTTTTTAACTTACCTTTTCCAACTCCATATTGTAACTATTTCTGTAGCTGTACAATGAACTATCATTCTTTCTCAATTTCATCTTCCTTGTTGTCTTCTCAAAAGAATACCATGTCCTTTTTACCCATAATTTTCACTAATTCAGTAAATTCCCTTTGAGTTTCTGTTGATTTCTTCTCTGTTCAGCAAAAAAAGGAAGCAAAGGGTGTCTAATACTGTAAAAATCTGTCTCTTTCATGGTGTGATCAGAGGTAAAATTAAGCATCTGTAATCCAAATTAGAGTTTTTACTTTCAAAATTTGAGATGGGAAATGCTGGAAGCAGGGGTGTGAACGGCCGGCGACGAAGCAACAGCCGGAGGAGCCACCCACCACCACCGCCGCCACCTCATCCGGAGATACGTGCGAACGGGTATGTGTTTGCGGCAACACCGTATCTTTCTCGATTCCCACATGGGCCATCGTATTATCAGTACCCGGGGTATACGAGGCCGCCGCCGCCGCGGCCACCCCCAGTGCCAGTACCATACGTGGAGCATGAAAAAGCAGTGACAATACGTAATGATGTTAACCTGAAGAAGGAAACTTTGAGGATTGAGCCTGATGAGAAGAATCCCGGGAAGTACCTTGTTGCTTTCACTTTCGACGCAACCATTTCTGGAAGGTACTTTTTTTGTGGGGTTGGAGTAAGAATTTGTGCTTTTCAAGGGTCATTTGTACTGTGTTTGGTTGACGCTATAAAATGCGACCCATATTGTTTTCTTTCACTATGTGGATCAGGGTATGGTATTTCATAAGTCGTCTTTAATGTCAACTTTGTGGAGTATTAGAATGAAACTGGATTTAGAACTGCAGAATGAAAATAGTAGGTTCATATTCATATAATATACTCCATGTTTCGTATAAGTTTAACGATTCATACATGATTTTGTTGTATACTCTCTATGTGGGAATGTAGTGTAATCCGGTAGTTTGTCTTGTATGTGTCATTTTAATCAGTATATGTGTGTTAAAGTTTTGAACTTTTTTGACATATAAGTATATGATTTTGGTTAACACAATTCATTTGCTGATTTTCCCTTAAATTGTATGACTTACGAACTTTGGTTTTCTTGACATAGATATGATTTTGTCATAGTTCATTTTCTGGGATTCCCTTACACATTGCGTCGTGTTGCTACTTGATAGTTCTTGCAAGTTATCATTCTAACAAATTTATCTGTGAGTTGTTGATAT
This sequence comes from Solanum stenotomum, assembly GCF_019186545.1. Classification (NCBI taxonomy): domain Eukaryota; kingdom Viridiplantae; phylum Streptophyta; class Magnoliopsida; order Solanales; family Solanaceae; genus Solanum; species Solanum stenotomum. The sequence continues at coordinate 62,881,838 of NC_064286.1, read as the reverse complement.
TCCTGCATTTCATCATTCAAAATCTTTAATCAGCAGCCCTATATGCTCTTGAAATAATGAGATGTTTTTTTTGCTGCAAGTCATATAATCTCAAATCCCTGGACAAGTGGGTAATTTAGTCTATTTGGAGAGCAGTGTGATTTTTCTGCATGAGTTTTCTTTGTAAAGTTACTTGTAGAAAATACAACCCAAGACCATTAAGGATCCTGGTATCTAAACTTTGCAATTATAGTATGTCCTCATGGCATTCTGCATGTGAATAAGTTTTTTCCTTTTTGGCATGTGAATAATCTTGTGGCTTAAGTGAGAGTTCAGAATTACTCAGGTTGATTTTTTGAGGTGATATCCTATTTAACATAGTTGGTCAGAGGTTGAGCTGGAAACCAGTTTACGATGGTGCTCTATATCTTGTAAGAAGCTTTGCTTTCCTTCATGATGCTAAACGTGTAATTGATAATAAGTCTTTATAAGAGTATCCTGCTTCTTGTGTAGAAGCATAGACCCTCTTATAGCTATGCCCACTGTGGTAAGGAAGAGAGGAAAAAGGTGCACTTCATTTCCTTGAGATACAAACTATTAAGAGGTTTATGTATTCGGTAGACTTTCTATCTTTCAAAAAACCTTAGTTTACTAGTACTTATTACTTCTCAAGGGTACTTCATTGCTTATTTGTCTTCTGCCTAGGAACGGTTTCAGATATGCTCGCAAACACTTGCTTAGAAATTTAATCAGTGCTTTGTCTGTTTTCATTGTTTGGAAATCTTACTCATTAATGAGTTTTAGTCATTCGTATGGATCTTCAAGTATCACTTGCAATTCTTTTTACTTGTAAAATGTTAAATTGGTTCTTTCTTTAATCTATTGCAGCTTGACTGTCATTTTCTTTGGAAAAGAAGGTGAAGATTGTTTGTTGACACCTATGAAAGAAAGCTTACTTCCACCAATAACTGTTGAATTTCAACAAGGTTTATCTCAGAAGTTTAGGCAACCCTCAGGAACTGGCATTGATCTTTCGATGTTTGATGAAGCAGAATCCTCCAAAGATGCCGATGCAGATGTATATCCATTAGCGGTGAAAGTAGAGGCAATCCCAGTTAGGGAAAGTGTATCAGAGGATGAGAATGCAGCATCTGGGTCCACAAATTCCCAGCTTACTCTAGCAGTTTTTGAAAAGGATAAAGGTGAATACCATGTTAGGGTGGTGAAGCAAATACTTTGGGTCAATGGCATGAGATATGAATTACAAGAGATTTATGGGATTGGTGATTCAATTGATAATGACTTTGATGGAAATGATCCTGGGAAAGAATGTGTGATATGCCTTTCTGAACCTCGGGACACAACTGTACTTCCATGTCGACACATGGTATGGCTTTAACCTTTCGTAACCCTTGCAACTGAGGTGCTGGTCTGAATAAATGTGCAACTATCTTGAATGCTTTGTTTTAATGATCTATGTTACAGTTTATTCAGCTTCTGTTGCAACAGTTTTCACTAATACAACTTGAGTAATTCTTCCCCGACCTGAAACCCCACCTTATTTCCTTTCTTTGGCTAGTAGACTAGCCATGGTTCAAAATGTCAACACAATATCGTGTATCTAGCATTAAATATGATATGCATCAGTTTCATTGTGCTTGATAAACCAATGCATCAGCTTCTGTGTTGATTTATATGCATTTATTGATTGAAGAGGCCATACATGACACAACTGTTTTTTGTTTGTCTTATTTATTGGTGCAATACTATTATATGCCACAAATATTGAGTATTTTCCTTGATGCAGTGCATGTGCAGTGGTTGTGCAAAAGTCTTGAGGATCCAGACAAATAGGTGTCCTATATGTCGGCAGCCAGTTGAACGACTTCTGGAGATCTAAGTCAGCGAAGGTGCTGAACAGTAAATATAGGAACAGTTGCGACTACACTCTTGTATATAGATCTTTCTGTTTTCACTGTAATCCTCTCATTTTTCGATTTAGGTTTTAAGTTGTTTTTTCCTTTTGTCTTTCACTTCCTAGATTAGATAATCCAACAGTTAGGCTCTTAAATTTTCCAGTAGTTGGACAAAGTGCATATTCTGACCATTAGATCACAAAATGCTGTAAGTTTGATCCACTTTGTTTAACCCTTCTATAATTAAAACTGTGCAATGCTTTGGTTGAATACTTTGAGTTCCTTTTTTATTACTTACTATATGGTGTGTTTGGCTTGTCTGGGATCTCCGATATAAATTTCTCTTTTCTTTTCAAATTTCATGACTGAATTTTAATACGAAATCTACTGTCGGACAATAGCCAACAGCCCAACACCACCCAAAAGCTATCCTCTTAGCAGTGGAAAATGGGTCTATTGACTGCACATGTGGACAGCTGTTCTTGAGGAGTTACCTGAAGTTAGAAGATGTTAGCTTTCTCCAGTTCTGCAATAACAATTTTGGTATGTTAACCATTTCTCCAGTTTTCCTTCGTAAATTAGTATATTTGATGTCTGCTTGTGAAGAATGAGTCAATTGCTTGGAAAGGTCATATTTTTAAAGGAGTATTTGAGGAAATGGTGCAAGATATGTAACTTTGTGCCTGAAGCAAGCAGTTCGCCTAAGCATCTCTCCTTTAACTATGCCAATGTTCCCATCTATGTCTTATGGGAAAAGGCTGAGAAATTTTCATACAGTGGTGCTTGGCTCTGTTCCAAAGATATCCAAGTTCAGTTTTTACATCCCAACAGAGGCCTTATCACCTTTTCCCTTTGTGATCCATTTTGCGCCCGTGAGGAGAGGGAAGGAGAAGGAAGAAGAGGGTAAAGCCATTGGTGAGATTTGAATCAAGAATCAGTTGGCTGCAGGATAGAGTCACAACTATTAAACAACAAATGTGCTCTTGTTGGCTTATTGCATAGTAGCTATGTTTTGAGTGACTTCCTCCTGCCGTGATGAGCACCTTCGGTGTGCTGGTATTGGGTGAAACAAATAGGTTCATGGCATTTTATAGTTTAATTAAGGATCACCAAGTGAGTGGTAAAGATGGATAGGATCACTCCACCCTTAACCAGAGTCTCGAGTCCAGTCTTCTAGGAATGGAGAAAGTAGTTCCTTTATTGGGCCCTATACAGCCGCAAATCCAGATTGTTCAGGCCAATAAATTTCAGCTATTAGATGGATAAACTAAAAAAAAGGGACTGTAGTCAGGCCTTGCTTCTTGTGTCTTTCTTTTCCATGTTTTAAGTTTTGTCCTTGCTGACATTTTGAAAATAGAGCAATGCTTGTATTGGGAAATTGGCTAACTTAGGAATGTGGTGCTATATATTCCTTACCTAAAGCCACCTCCTGTGTCTTTGCCTAGACATCGTCATCTCTCATGATGTTCAAATTCTCTTGAAAGATAACATAATATGCAACATTCAAACATGCTTGAGTACATACCGAAAATTAACATCTTATTAAGTGACACTTGAATGTACATAACATAACACCTCAATCATGCACACATGCATACGACTTCTTAACTCATATACACAAAGCAAACAGAGAAGAAGAAAAAGCAGTCGGGATAGACCATTCCCTGAAGCATGTAGGGAAGAAGAGAAGTGGCACCAGATGGAACAGCATTAACAGAGGAAGAATCTGACGAGGAAGCATCCTTTTTTGGCTTTGATGGTGCTGGAGCAGGTGCTGGTGGTAATGGTGGGTCAAAAAACTGCAAAGGGAGGAGCACTTTATCCACTTGGTAAATAGCTAATTGATTATCAGTGTAAATTGTGCTGGACACACTTGCATTCACAATCCCTGTTGTTATGTTCAGTGCTGTCCCATTTGTGGTTATATTGATGGGGAATTCACGATTAGTGGTTCCACCGGCTTGTGTGTTTAAAGGGTTGCTAGCCGTTTGGAACTGTGACAGGGAGAAATATGATGGGATGATATGGAATTTAACCAATTCAGCTTTCCGCTGATCACTGAAAGAGTTAAGGGTGCCAGTTTTCAGGTTCAAGAAAGCACCATCCCATGGAACAAACATGGTTATGCTATTGGAGTTGTTCAGTAATGAGGTGATTTCGCCAACTTCTTGAGTGATTTGCAACAACTTGATGAACGTCGAATATTGTCCTGCTTTCCCAAGGATTTTTATCACGTTTGGCGGACCAGGTGGTCCTGGAGCCGGAGCAGAGGCTATAATTGGGGGCAATATTGGTGCTGGAGGAGAAGAAATAGTTGGTGGCAGTGAAGCTGGAGCAGAAGATTGAGCTGGTTGCATTGGAACCATAGAAGGTGCTTGAGCCAAATTGCAAGTGAATTGGAGTAAGAAGAAGAACAGTAAAAGAAAAGGTGCCACTAAGTTGTAAGTCATTTTCTCTCTTGATTTAGCTTAATTTGGAGTTGTCTGACTATGGAGGGAGAAGGAGTATGTGCGCCAGTTATATAGTGAGCTGGGGTGGATGTCTTGCTCTAAAACAATTAAGAAAAAAAAAAGATATGATAATAGGTTTGGGGATAAAAGTATCTGGGGTATTGGGATGAAAGAAATAGTTAGGTGAAAAGGTGCAATTTCAGGTGAGTTTAGAATAATATGTTATGTACTGTTATAATGCAGCTGCTAGCTTGCTTATGAAGGGAAAAACAGCAGGGCAAATGAACTAATTCCTTTGTAGATGCCATTATATAGATCCGATTTATATGTATAGCACGTCAATCATGTTCGTCCTTCCTCCAAAATATCTTTTTTTTCCTGGGAACATTGTCAATCAGAAATTATTGTATTCACGATTTTATATCCACCTATGGATAAAATGCTCTAGTTTTCCATCCTCATACGAGGCCGGACAGTGAAACGGCCATTCAGTTTATCTTGTGTGATTTGAGATGGGTTAAGTAGTTACGTAAAAATATTTCAAGTTCTTTTTTTTTTTGGCTTTATGCGTTTAGGGGCCTATTCACTCTACTAATCCATTTCGTATTGCGTGGAAGAGAGAAACACTTCCTTCCAAGAGTATCTCCATTTGCAGAGCTCGAACTTGAGATCTCTAGTTAAAGGTAAAGTAAAAGATAACATCCATCCCACCAGACTCATTGGTGGTATATTTCAAGTTGCATGTATGGAATCACAACATAGGTATAGGACAACCATAAATGATTACTTATGGATTTGTGGGCCAAGAGGCTAATTTAGTTGCAACTACACTGGTCACAGTCGAGAATATCTTGGTACAGCTGATGATAATGTAATGTAAGATAACAAATGATTATCCATATAATTGTTGTGTTATCTGCTATCTTTTTGCAGTTTTAACGCTTGACAGGATATCACAACCATTTTTAGCAGATGAGCTAATACTTTCAGGAGGATTGATAATGATTAATGATGCTGAGAAATTTGCTTCAACCATTCTGGATTTCAAAGGTAATTTTGCCACACTTTTCTGCTTGTACTTCTCTAGAAGAAAAAATCACCTTTTTCCCTCTTCCTCTCTGAGCAGTAATTGCACATTCAATTTTTAGTTTAATGCATCAAACTCATAAAACTAACTTTTGTAACAAAAAGTTTATTTAATGATATGCCTATATGTCACTGGAAAAAAAATGCAGTATAATGCTAAATAATCCTTTGTAGGTGACAAATGCAAGTCCTATGACCACACATCTATATTTCTGTGCAATTTTCCTTGGATGAAATTTGACTGGAAAATTATATTTTACATTTAATAGTGCAGAAGGGATGAAATTTTCTTGACAGGAGAGCAAAACTTTTTATGTGTGTCTTAGATTGTTTCACCCCTAGTTCAAGATCACAAGACTTGCAAAATTAGTTTATTTGTTTTTCCTGACATGGGAAAAGACAACTTATTTTTGATCATTCATAAGCAACATGACTTGAATCGACCTAGAGAAAAAACTCCATTTTCTTGAGCAGAGCTTTCCATGTGATCAAACCCTCTTTATGTCTGTGACCTTCATTAGCCAGAAATCCGGCAGTCTGTTCTCTTTTGACCAGATGTATATAAATAGTTGCCTTCGTGGTTTCCAGCAAATTTTTACAATCTTCAATAAAAGCCCTAAAGGGTGATAGTGCGTGTACACTTTGATAACTTGACAACAAGTAGACAGTTTATTTCCACCTCTAATTCTTTAAACATAGAAACAGACCTAAACTATGGTGAAATTGCCAACTACACACCTAAACTATGGTGAAATTGCCAACTACACACCTAAACTATTGGTTTATACCCAGTTTTTTTCTTTCGCTAGTTTTGACCATTGTTTGATGCTCTGTAGTGAGGCGTGAAGATGGCTTCATCTTACCCGAATATTAACTATAGCTGGTGGCAATGGAGGTTTAGCTAGTTTTTTTTTTTTTTTGCTTTTAGCTGTCTGTAAATGAGGAAAACTATTGGATAGCTAGCGAAAATTAACATTTTATTAAGTTCCACTCAAATGTACACAACATAATATCACAAGCATGCTGGCATTGCATGTGACTTAGTAGCTCATATATGCATAGCAAACAGAGAAGAAGAAAAAGCAGCCAGGATAGACCACTCCCCGGAACATGTGGGGAAGAAGAGAAGTGGCAGTAGATGGAACAACATTAACAGAGGAAGGATCGTCCTTTTTTGGCTTCGATGGCACTGGAGCAGGTGCTGGTGGTAACGGTGGGGCAAAGAATTGCAAAGGAAGCAGTACTTTATCCACTTGGTAAATAGCTAATTGATTGTCAGTGTAAATTGTGCTGGATACACTTGCATTCACAATCCCAGTTGTTATGTTCACTGCTGTCCCATTTGTTGTTATATTGATGGGGAATTCACGATTAGTGGTTCCTCCGGCTTGTGTGTGTAAAGGGTTGCTAGCCGTTTGGAACTGTGACAGGGAGAAATATGAAGGGAGGATATGGAATTTAACCAATTCAGCTTTCCGCTGATCACTGAAAGAGTTGAGGGTGCCAGTTTTCAGGTTCAAGAAAGCACCATCCGATGGAATAAACATGGTTATGGTGTTGGAGTTATTTAGTAATGAGGTGATTTCGCCAACTTCTTGAGTGATTTGTAACAACTTGATGAACGTCGAATATGATCCAGCTTTCCCAATGATTTTTACCACATTTAATTTGGCGGACCAGGTGGTCCTGGAGCCGGAGCAGAGGCTACAATTGTGGGTAATACTGGGGCCGGAGGAGAAGAAATAGCTGGTGCTTGAGCCAAATTGCAAGTGAATTGGAGCAAGAAGAACAAGAAAGGTAAAGATGACAAGTTGTAAGTCATTTTTTTGTTTCTTGATTTAAGCTTAATTTGAAGTTGTCTGATGATGGAGGGAAAAGGAGAATCTGCACCAGTTATATAGCATGCTGGGGATGGATTTCTTGCTCTAAAATAATTAAGAAAACATAAAAAGATGTGATAAGAGGTTGATGGTAAAAAGTTTGTGGGGGTATTGGGATGAAAGAAATAGTTAGGTGAAAAGGTGCAATTTAAGGTAAGTTGAGACTTGAGAATAATATTTCAAGTTCCTTTTTTTGCTTTCATGTGTCCAGTAACTGAAACCTACTAACTCGATTATCCAGATTCACGCAGCGTAGAGAAGCGCTCTTTACCCACAGTTTCTCCGATCCTAAGGCTCGAACTTGAGATATCTGGTTAAAGGTTTTCAAGTTGCTTGTATAACAAATGATTACTCATGGATTTGTGGGACAAGAGGCTAATTTAGTTGCAACTGCATTGGTCACAATCGAGAGTATTTTGGTACAGCTGACAATAATGTAATGTAAGATAATGAATGATAATCCATCCACCAAAATATCAGGTAGTGCTATATGCTACTATTTTTTGCAATGTCAACCATTTTCAGCAGATGAGCTAAAATTTTCAGGAGGATGTGATAATGATACTGTGTTTTATCAATCTGGATTATCAAAAGCATTGATGTCACATTTTCTGATTGTACATAATAATTACGTTTCAATTCCAAACAAGTCAAAATTGATTATACGAATTTATATTGTCCATGTTGCTTCGTTTAAGTCTAATATAGAATGGACAAAATGGAGTACTTGAGGTGCACTCTTTTCACCTCTGGCCTTCTGAATATTCAATAAACTAATAACCTCTTATCTGTTACACAATGCACTAGCCTAGACAACTACAATGCAGTCGTCGCATATGTATTTCAAACCACCATGAGTTTCTTAGCTGACCAACAACAAAAAAAACGACTATGCTCAATCCTGAGCAAGTTGAAGTTTCTTAGTTAAATAGACGACAACAACAAACACAGTATAATCTTACAGGTTGGTAGTGTGTACGCAGATCTTACCCCTACTTTGAGAGGGCAGGGAGACTGTTTCCGATAGATCCTCAATAAATTCCATAAAGAGAAAAAATGGAATCCACTGTATTTGCATCCAGAAAACTCGCCAAATCCAGTACCAGGAAACACTCTCCTTCAAATTTGATCCTCCTCCTCCTCTCATTCCTGAACCCAGACAATTCTTCTCATGGATAAAAATCTGCAAAGAGAGCTAAAAGATACTCAGACAAATAGCAGTAAGTCCAAAAGACACATTCTTTTCTCACCTCACTATGAAAGCAAAATAGTAACAAGGTGCAAATGGGAAAGGGAAGTAACAGAGTGCAAAGAGTTAAAGTATATTCAAGAAAAGAACATCTCATATTGCAAAATATATTAGCATATTGGCATACAGATTGAAGCAAACAGTAAAGTGCCACAAGCATATCATGAGTTCTTTATCAAACTACACAACCTGAAGAGCTTAGGAGGGGCAAATAGCCAGAGATTTAATAGGTATAAAATAGTCATTTCAAATGGTAATGGAGATATCTCATAGCTAATATAATTATAAGATTACTCCCATGATGATGCAAAAAGTTGGAGCTACTAGGCATTTGGACTATTCTTGAAGAAAAATTTTGTGCAAAAAGAATAAGTGCATAGAGAGTTGTAGTTTTCTTAAGGGTTGCAAATGTTCTGTGAGATGAACTCCACTTAAATGTTCTTTCCAAAAGATTATAAGAAGATCTTAACCAAACAAGTTTCTGGCAAACAGAACCTCATGCTTCGTTTCTTTCGGAAGTTACAGACAGCTTCAGAAGGTAGACTATTGAAAACAAGTACGAGAAAGTCACATATATGGCCATTTTATTGCTTGCCTGATAAAATACTTGGAACCCAATTCTATGAATCAGCAGAGAGTGTTGGCAACTTTAACAAGTGTGCTTGGGTCTCGAAGTCAAGGAACAAAGACCATCGTCATATTAACTTATTAACAATTGGACTGGGTGCTGCATAGATATTGGGCCTCAGAAGCCAATCAGCCACAATGATGAGAGTTGCCAGTTGCCACAAGACATCTATAATCTATTCTTTCACCTCAGTATTAAAACACACTGCATATCTGAGAAGTCTTTTCCATCATCTAGTACAAGAAACACAGAGATGTGTTTCTTTTTCTTCTTCCTTGTGAGAATAACTGACACTAATATCACATGACTGTTGCACAAGAATGATCCAACTTCTAAACCACATCATGCTTTTGCTAAAAGCTTACACGCGGTATAGATTAAGATTAGAGCTAGGCCACTCAGTCAAAAAAATGTGACGTTACCTACAAAGTTGCCATCATCCACCACTTTTTTCTTCTGGTTCTTCCATTCTCAAGAGAATATTGTACTGGACAACAAAGAAAGCAACACAACTTAAAGAAAAAATGTGTAAGCTAGCAAAATATTTTGAACAAAATGCCTCCAAAGTTTGAGATAATACAATAAGCAGTGGTTTTCTCATCATGCGTAGCAAAACAAAACTTATCTTTTAAAACCATAACGTCCTCCGGATACTTACAGATATCATAGCCCTATCAACCTCCTGTAGATCAATGTGCTAAAATCAAAAGAGGAATTCAAGCAGCTTAGATCTGACTATCTGTGCAGTGCCTTTGCTATATCTTGAATCTTTTGTAAATGTATAACAGCTAGTTATGTCAGACCTTGTTCAAGGACAACATAAGATCTGCAATGACAAGCAACTAGCCAGACACATTGAATCTGTGAGAGTGTCCTGCTATAAATTCCTTTATATAAAACATCTGGTGGATATATTGAACAATCTGTTATAGCTCCAATTAGCTAAATTTGATTTACTTTTGATGTTTACGATTACAAGTCCCTAGAGCAACTTCACATACTAAATAAACGTCAACCATGAAGACTGCCCACGAGAGCAGAATATGCGCTAGCATCAGGTGTAAGTCCTGCCTCTATCATCTCATCATATAATCTGAAGGCTTCATCTGATCTGCCCTCTTTCGATAAGCCAGAAATCATTGCTGTGTAAGTCACCACATTTGGAACTAAACCTTCTCGAGGCATCTCGTTGAAAAGTTTCAGAGCATCATCTACCTTTCCTGATATGCATTCCCCGTGTACAAGTGAGGTGTATGTATAGAGATCAGGTTTCAGGCCTTTACATTCCATAACATTCTTTAGCTTATATGCTTCCTTCATCATACCCTTCTTGCAATAACCATCTATCAGGGTATTGTACGTTGCCGTATTAGGCTTAACTCCTTTTGTTTCCATCTCACGAAGTGTCCTTTTTGCTTCAACAAAATTTCCTTCCTTAGAATAAATACTGATCAAAGTTGTATGAGCAACTTCGTTTGGAGCTACACCTCGATCCACCATTGAGAACAACCACGTCTTTGCTTCCTCGCACCGATCTAACTTACACAATCCAGTAGCAATTATGTTATAAACATATACATCAGATTCATACCCTTTGCCCTCCATAATTTTTTGCAGCCTCCATGCTTCATCTATATTACCTTGCTTACAGTAACCATCCATCATTGTATTAAATATAACTGGACCTATATCAATCCCCTTACTTTGCATCTCATTAAGTAAAACTTCAGCAGCTTGCATCTGTCCAGCCTTGCACAAGCAATTTATCAAAGCTCCATATGTGTGAGCATTCGGAACAAGACCCATCTCCACCATTTCATCAAACAATGAAAACGCTTTTTTGACGTTACCTAACTTACTACAACCACTAATCATAGAGGTGTATAAATGAACATCTGGCTCTATGCCTTTCCCTTCTATTTCCCTAAACAACCTCTCAACCTCTTTAAGATTGCCAATATTACAATACCCGTCAATCAGAAGAGTATAACTCGTCACATCAAGATCCAATCCCTCTTTCTCCATAGCCATCAAAATCTCCTTCAGAGCCACAAAATCTGGCTTCTTCATACAAGCATCTAATAATGTGTTGTAAGTGTACACATTTGGTTTCACCCCTTTACTAACCATTTCATCCATGAGTTTTCTTGCCTTGCTAACCTCTCCTACTTTACACAACCCGTCGATTACCATTGTCATAGAATACACCGTAATTCTCACATCAAATTCAACCATCATCTCGAAAAACTCAACCAGCGAGTCATACTGTTTTCGCCTTTTCATAGCAAGTAAGTAAACCATACAAGATCTATCATCTATTTCAAACCCACCATTCTTCATATACTCAAAAACCTCAAGAGCTTCCTTAAACCTCATACTATCAACATAAACCCTAAACAACATGTCAAACATCTTCCCCATAACTATGTGTTCTACATGATTCTCACCCAAAAGAGAAGCTATTTCTGAAACTGGTTTCCTTAAACTATCATCAGAAGCAACAGTATACAATATACTTTTGGCTTCAGCAAATTTCCTGGCTTTAAACAATCGCAAAAACAAGGCTATATGTGATTCAAGATTGGGTCTTTCGAAAGATTGATTTTTTTGGAGAAATTTGAAGAAACTTAAACAAGATTGTGTAGGGACAGATGGGTTTGAAAAAACAAGATGGATTACTTGGGGATTAAGGTAGGAAGTTAGAGATGGGGGGATTTCCTTTGTAGAACTGAAATTTATCAGAGTATTGGAGATCAATTTAGCAATTTCTTCATTTGGTTTTTTGGAAAAAAGTTGTTTTGCAGTTTGGTAAAACTTTTGAGTCGACATTTGAGAATAAAGCTGAGATTTTTACAATGGAAGTTTTATGGGTTTAAAGAGATTACCGGAAGGATGACACTGATGACATGTTTTTCCGGTGAGTCCAGTTCCCGGCGAGGTTTTGTTTCTTCAGTAACTGGGGAAGATGGCGTCAGCTGAATTTTAGCCTTTTTATAGTTCTGAAAGAGTTGAAATTTGGCCCAAATGCTTCTTGAAACATCCATTTAAGTCCCTTTTTTAAAGTTATGTTGCTTTTTTTTTTGTTTCCCACCCGATATCTGATATCCACGTTGAATTTCAACTAAATTAAAATTCACATCGAAAAGTTTCACATTGAAGAGCTGGTATCCACGTTGAATCTCAACTAAATTCGAATTCACGTCGAAAAGTTCCACATTGAAGAGCCCTCCCAAGTTTCAAGGAAACTAGAAACACATTGAAGAGTTGGTATTCATATTCAATCTCAACTAAATTCGAATTCACGTCGAAAAGTTCCACATTGAAGAGCGCTCCCTAAGTTTCAAAAAAACTAGAACTCGAGACTCAGATAAAAAATGAAGGTGTATGTGATTAGTGATAACTCCTCTTCATTGACCCATTGATTCAAAAATGTCTTTTTTTATACAAGGCTTTCTCAGGGTGAAAAAAACAATTATCAAGTTTGGTTTTGTGTATTTTTAATTTTTATCATCTACTTTTCTTTCTATTTTGTTGATTTCAAAGCGAGAAAAAACAAATGTCATTATTTCACATCACATAATATTCCTAAATAAAAGCATAAGAATTTCCAAAACATACAGCAATGTGTAATACATTCCCAAACAAAATAGTGAGGCTGCACCCTAGTTATACATTCCCTTCATTTTACAAACCCTAGTTGATTTTGAACTTTGTTCCCTTAGGAACTGAACTTTTCAAGGTAAAGTAACCAAGCAACATATCATTAGAATGTGGCATAAATGCAGTATTGTCATGCTCTACTTCCTCTTCAGTTCTTTCAACATTGTCTTCACCTTGTCGATGTTTTCATAGCTCAGCATCTTCATCAACACTTCTGTTTCAACAATCTCTTACAACTCACCGTTCCACTCAACTGTAATTGAATCTTCTCTCTATACTCTATCTGAAAAAGTTAAGTGTATCAACAGACTCATACCAATTGTCTTCACAAATTCAGAAAAAGAGGAAAGTTGGTGACTTGAGTCTCTGCAAGGAAAATGAGGAATGCAGAAGGAGAACTTCACAGTACTCCACTGATGATCGAGCACATCCAGCTAAAATGGTCCTTATATGAGTGCCAGAAAATGTCTTTGAAGGTACTGTAGACTGCATCAGAGGACATAATATATTCAGAAATTAATACGTCACAGCTGTAACGTACTAGAAAGGTGTAAAAGAGAGCATACTTATCAAAGTCATAAACATTCATGGTCACTCAGTTTATCTGTAATACAAATTTTTGAGAGGAGATATAGATTTAGATTTGCTCAATGTACATCAATCAAACAATATGAAAAAAGATACAAATAGTATAGTTATCTGGTGCTTCAATATTTGACAGATGAAACAACAGAGTTCTAAACTCTGCAGACATGTAATAATTCCTTGGAGTGATGTATCAATAGATAGAGGGATCATCCTAGTGCAATGTAGCCAACATAATCTAAGTATATGCGCTATATCCTGATTAGTCAAGAACTTCAAAGAGATGGCCTGAACTTTGGACTTACTGGAGCAATTTAAACTGTCTAATAATCTCGATGAAAAGCTTCAAAGCAGCATCTACTTTTCCTGATATGCATTCCCGATGTAATATAAGAGGTGTATGTATAGACATTTGGGACATCATGACAATCCTTAAACCTTCTCTCATCGTACCTTTCTTACAATAACCATCTGCAGGGCATTGTAAGTACTTGTGTTACTTTAACTCCCTTAGTATCCATCTCAAACCTTCTTTCATCGTACCTTTCTTACAATAACCATCTTCAGGGCATTGTAAGTAATTGCGTTAGGCTTAACTCCCTTATTTTCCATCTCAAGAAGTACCTTTATTGCTTTAGCAATATTTCCCACCTTGCAACAACCATCTATCAGGGCAGTGTACGTTACAGTGTTAGGCTTCACTCCCTTAGTTTCCATCTCAATAAGTATCTTTATTGCTTTAGCAATATTTCCCACCTTGCAACAACCATCTATCAGCGCAGTGTACGTTACCGTGTTAGGCTTAACTCCCTTAGTTTCCATCTCAATAAGGACCTTTTCAGCTTTAGCAGGATTTCGCACCTTGCAATAACCATCTATCAGGGCAGTGTACGTTACTGTGTTAGGCTTAACTCCCTTAGTTCCAATCTCCCTAAATACAGTTTTTGCTTCAATGAAATTTCCCTGCTTGCAATAACCGTCTGTCAGGGCACAGGCACTGTTTGTTGTTGTGTTAGGCTTAACTCCCTCAGTTTCCATCACCCTAAGTATCCTTTTCGCGTCAACAATTTTTCCCAGCTTGCAATAACCATCTACCAGTGTAGTGTATGTTGCCGTGTTAGGCTTAATTCCCTTAGTTTCCATCTCAATAAGTGCCCTTTTTGCTTCCACAAAATTTCCTTGCTTGCAATAAATATCGATCAAAGTTGTATAACTAACTGTATCTGGAGCTACACCTCGATCCACCATTGAGAGCAACACCATTTTTGCTTCATCATACAATTCTAGCTTACGCAGGCCCGTAGCAATTATATTGTAAGCATTTGCATCAGGCTGATGTCCTTCACCCTCCATAATTGTCTGTAGCCTCAGTGCTTCATCCACATTACCCTGCTTACAGTAACCATCCATCATCGTATTAAATATGACCCGGTCTATGCTAATGCCCTTGCCTTGCATCTCATTTAGCAAAACTTCAGCTCCTTGCATTAGTCCAGCCTTGCAGAAGCCATTTATCAAAGCTCCATATGTGTGACCATCAGGAATGAGGCCTCTTTCCACCATTTCAACAAACGTTGAAAATGCCTTCATAACATTACCTAACTTACTGTAACCACTAATCATGGAGGTGCATAAATGAACATTTGGCTCTATACACTTCTCTTCTATTTCCTTAAACAACCTCTCAACCTCTACAAGATCGCCAAAAGTTGAATATCCTTTAATCAGAAGTGTATAACTAGTCAGATTGAGATCAAAACCATCCTTCTCCATTTTCCTCAAAATCTCCTTTACAGCCACAAAATCTTGTATCTTCATATATGCTTGTAACAGTATGTTATAAGTGTAATCACTTGGTTTCACCCTTTTACTAGCCATTTCATCCACAAGCTTTCTAGCCTCACAAACCTCCCCCATTTTACACAATCCATCAACTACCACCGTCATCGAATAAACTGTAATTTTCACATTAAACTCAACCATCTTATCGAAAAACTCGAACAACGAGTCATATTGCCTTTGCTTTTTCATAGCAAGCAAGTAAACCATACAAGCTCTATCATCAATTCTAAAGCGCCCTTTTTTCATATAATCAAAAACTTGTAGAGCTTCAGTAAACCTCATGTTATTAACATAAACACTAAATAACATATTAAA
Source organism: Solanum stenotomum (assembly GCF_019186545.1). Lineage (NCBI taxonomy): Eukaryota > Viridiplantae > Streptophyta > Magnoliopsida > Solanales > Solanaceae > Solanum > Solanum stenotomum. The sequence goes on along the minus strand of NC_064286.1, from coordinate 62,866,248 downwards.
CATCTTCCCTATAACCTTACACTTTACATGATTCTCACTCAACAAAGAAGCTATTTTTGAAACTGGTTTCCTCAAACCATCAGTAACAACAACAGCATTCAATATATTCTCGGCTTCAGCAAACTCCTTGGATTTTAACAAGTCCACAACCAAGGCTAAATGGGTTTCAAGATTGGGACTTTGCTTGAAATTGAAGAAATTTGAGCAAGAAGAAGGGGAAGGGGGAAAGAGGGAGATTAATTTGACAGTTTCTTTAATGGGTCTCTTGGGAAAACGTTGTTTTACCGGTTGGTAAAACTTTTGAGTCGACATGTGAAGAACAACTCAATACCTATAAACTTGAGCAGTGCAATTTGAAATTTTCATTTCTGAACTTTAGAAATAAAGGTTACCTCTTAACACAAGTGCAGATGCCATGTTTTCCGGCGAGCTTCGGCGAGTTCCCGGCGAGCTCAGCAAATTAATAAAACTACAGTGTGAAGCTTTTTAAGAGAAGTTGGAGAAGACGGCGTGAAGAACTTTGATTGAAGTACAAATGAGTCCTCATAAAATGTGTACAAATTGACCCTCTATACTTTTAAGAAGTTACGTTTAGTCCTCATATTTGACGTTTTGCTACTAATTTGGTGCAATTATTCCTCTCCAATTTCCATCAACTCCAATTTCAAATTTTACACCTCGTGGAACTTAAATTTGTCATTGAATTTTATTTAGACATTTAAATTATAATTTCTTCTAATTAAAAATTTGAACACATAATAAATGGATAAAGTATTCTTAATAAGCACTTTCTATTCTTAATTGAGTTGATTTCTCATATTGTTATTCAATTAATAGTTATTATCTCATAAAGTCACTTTTTTTTTGTTGAAAATAAATGGAATTAAAAAAAAAGTTGAGATAAGTATTAGTTAAATGACCGTGTGGAACAAACACTTCATATTTTGTAAAAGTTTATGTATGTGAGAGTTTATCACATAAATAAATTAATTTCATTAAATATATCACCTCTTTTTATCATACACATAAGCATCAATTGGAACATATACAAGGTGTGATAGCTTATTAAGGCTAATGTATGTAACTAAAGAAGGTGATATATTTTAAATAGTAAACTTATTTATAATAATGAACGCTTGAGAATACGCACAAAAACTTCTTAATTTTTATTTAATTAAAAGTGTCTAGTAAAAACACTTTATCTTTAATAGGAAGACATTTAATTGAATTTTACATGAAATATTTTTCTTTAACCATTATAGTATCTTAAAAATATTATCTCTTTCTAACATTGAAATCTTTGGAATTGTATTGGAGTGGTAAGTACTCTTTCATCCTTAACCAAGAGGTCTCGGGTTTGAGTCGCCTTTGTTAGGAAGCAATTTACCTCTAATGTGGGACTTCCCGGCGCAAATACGGATTTAGTTGACCATTCCAATGTTTCAAAATCCATTCAAGTTTAGGTGATACAATAAAAAAGGCCAAAACTAAAAATACAAGAAATACAATTCATTATATTTAATTATGTTACTAATCCATGATTTCCTCATACCACAGCTTGGCCTTACCTCACAATACAACACAAGGATAAAACACTTTACCCTTTGCAAAAGGAGGGTTAGGAGACTAATATCTACAAGTTAACCCCCGCAATAAGACACTAATCTATATTAAGCTAGCAAAAAGTTTGTCTCATCATATTTCAATCTAATTGATGGCATTTGACCTTTATCCAAATAGAAAGGCCCTTTTGCCCTTGCTGGAAGATGTTGAAAGGAGGCAAAAGAAGAATTTTTTTGACTGTTCATAGCCAGTTTTACCAGGTGATCTGCTACTTCGTTGGCCTCTCTAAAGTAGTGAGTTGCTTTAACATTAGCTTGTTTCATTCTTTGTTATATCTCCTCAATAATGAAGTTCAGTATGTAGTTGGATTACTGGTTGTTCACAATCATAGGAAATAGGTTCAAAGAGTCTGTCTCTTTGGTGAAATTCTTCAGATTTTTCAAAATGCAGAGGCTCTTAGTCCATAACTGGCAGCCTTAGCTTCTGCTTCTGTGATGCTGCTACCACTCGAAGGTGAGGAGAAAGCAAAGATGAGATTGCCTCTATCATCCCTCAAAACTCCCCTCATACCAGATTTTCCACTAGCTGGGCAGTAGCTTCCGTCAGTTTTCAATATAAGGACGCCATTTTCAGGGAACTTCCAGCATACAATAGAAAGGTTTGAGGCAGGTTTCAGCTTCACAAATTTTTCACAAAGAGTGATCCAAAGTTATGTCGAACCAACTTTTGGATAAGCTTTAGCAATTGTACTCTGAATGCTGCACCCACTGTGTTGGATCATCATATATCTGTTGAGATTCCTTAAGCCTCCATAATTACTACACTTGGACCTTTGTTTCTAAATCTCCAAGCAGATAAGGCCTGGTATAGTTTGAAGAACTAGCTTGTCGATGGAGTTATTTGATTTTTGATTCCACCAGTTGTAAGCTCTGATTGCCAGTGGCCCTCCAAAGTGCTTCCACACATATTGAGCTTCCTCTCCATGAAGAAAAACATGTTGCATTTGATTTTCATTTTAGGAAGAGAGCAGCAGTTGCATAGAGTATCCTTCAGAATACCAAATCTGCTAATGACTTCATCAAAGGAAAGTTTTCACCGCCAGAATTTCCAAACGAAAAATGAAATCTTAAAAGGAATGTTGGAGTTCCATACCTGATCAATATTGTAGTCTGTTGGAATATTTCCCATCTTCTGTGAGGTCCCAAAAGACCTTGTCTTGAGTGTCATACTTGTCAATTCCAATGGTCTTGATATGCTGAATTGTGCAATCTCATATGATGTTCTGCATCTTTGCATTGTCCCAAGTTCCATTGGTAATGAAATGTCTTACTAGAGTCTCGGTATTCTTCTCTGTTTCATGGTAATCATTGGCTAGAGGACCTTTGCTACTCCAGTTGTCCCGTCAAAAACTACAATTTCCAGAAGGGTAGTAATCAGAAAAGAAAATTGTGGAGATAGTATAAACCAAGTATTGGTGTTGTCAAAGACTCAGAAGCGAGGTGCAAAACAGTTCGAGTGCTTCACCCTCACTTAGTTGGCGCTTCAGTGCAGCCACAAAGGTACTAAAGCATACACCTTATCACCAATGGGCTTTATCCTAAAGAGACGACACTAAACAATGACTTACACGTAAATTTCTAAATTCTTTTATCCTTACTATAATTTTCATTTGTACCTACAATTATAATTTTTTTTTTGTACTTACAATTATTATTCGTAAATTACTTTCGTTTCATTTTACTTTATCCTTCATTTCCACATTTTCAACTAAAGTTCATGCTTCAACTGTCCTTTGCGTTTAAAGGCTTAAGTCCCACCAAAGCTTAAGTTTTTTCCCTCGATAACACTCTCAAATATATCCAAAATACTTACCATGCAGAATTTTCTCTTCTATATCCAACAAGCAATGGCTCTTAACCTTCATATTTTCAACTTGCAACTGATATCAAGTTACAACTTACAAGTATGGGGTCTACTACACCTATATACATGTGCTTTTGTATATTTTACTGTTGTAGAATGCTACTATTATGTCTAGAGTTTGTATTCTAATATGTACATGTGCATGTCAAAAGGATTAAAATTAAGAACCATATCTTGTGCTTGTTGAAAAGAGAAGATATTTTCAACATGCAAGTGATATCAAGTTACAACTTACAAGTATGGGGTCTACTACTATATACTGCACATGAAGACTTCTCTTTTCAACAAGCACAAGCTATGGTCCTTAATTTTAATCCTTTTGACATGCACATGTACATATTAGAATAAAACTCTAGACATAATAGAAGCATTCTACAACAATAAAATATACAAAAGCACATGTACAATAGCTAATGGTTTAACTCAGTGAATTCCAGTTTAATTAAAAAACAATCTGCTATACAGAGGCGTATCCAGGATTTCCGTAAGATGGGTGCACAATTACAAAAAAATGTATCTTAAATATAAATTTGATTGGTTTGACTTTTAGGTTTTTAATATGAACCATTAAATTTTAAAAATTATAGGTCCAAAACATATAATGCTACTAGTTTTAAATTTTAATATACATATTTGATTTAATTATATAAAAAATTTACAGTGTTAGTTTTTTTTAGGAATTTTCAATGTAACACACTTGAAAATTTTGAAAGATTAAAGGAAAAAAACAAAAGAATAATTAGTTGAAACGTCAAAAGTATAACCAATAACCACTTAGAGAGGTGTTAGTAAAAGACAAGACAGATATGAGATTTAAATTTCTATCCTCACTTAGAGAGGTGCACCCAATCATCGTCGTATAATTATATGATACTTTGAACGCGGGTTCACACATTTATATTTAAATATTTTATAAAAAATATAACACTACTATATATTATCTAGAGAGGGGAGCATGGGTTCACTTGAACCCACGGTACCCCCTCTAGATACGCCCCTGCTGCTATATATACTTCTGACTGGCTAAATCTAATCCAAATAAAGTTCACGATGTACAAGTCTATAGAGAAGAATTTCTCACACTAAGTGCAGAGTATGCAGCAGCATCGGGTATTACGCCTGCCTCTATCATCTGATTGTATAATCGGAGGGCTTCACCTGTTCTGCCTTCTTTTGATAAGCCAGAAATCACTGCTGTATAAGTCACAACATTCGGAACGAAACCCTTTGTAGGCATCTCATTGAAAAGCTTCAGAGCATCATCTACCTTTCCTGATTTGCATTCCCCATGTACAAGTGAGGTGTATGTATAGACGTTAGGTATCAAGTCCTTAGATTCCATGACAATTCTTAGCTTATGAGCTTCATTCATCATACCTTTCTGGCAATAACCATCTATCAGTGCAGTGTATGTATTGGTGTTAGGCTTAACTCCGTTACTCTCCATCTCAATAAGTATCCTTTTAGCTTTAACAAAATCTCCTTGCTTGGAATAACCATCTATCAACACAGTATATGTTGTCGTGTTAGGCTTAACTCCTTTAGTTTCCATCTCAATAAGTGCCCTTTTTGCTTCAATAAAATTTCCATGCTTGAAATAACCATCTATCAGGGTGTTGTACGTTCCCGTGCTAGGCTTAATTCCCTTAGTTTCCATCTCAATAAGTGCCCTTTTTGCTTCCACAAAATTTCCCTGCTTGCAATAAATATCGATCAAAGTTGTATAACTAATTGTATCTGGAGCTACACCTCGATCCACCATTGAGAGCAACAACATTTTTGCTTCATCATACAATTCTAGCTTACGCAGGCCCGTAGCAATTATATTGTAAGCATTTGCATCAGGCTGATGTCCTTCACCCTCCATAATTGTCTGTAGCCTCAGTGCTTTATCCACATTACCCTGCTTACAGTAACCATCCATCATCGTATTAAATATGACCCGGTCTATGCTAATGCCCTTGCCCTGCATCTCATTTAGCAAAACTTCTGCTCCTTGCATTAGTCCAGCCTTGCAGAAGCCATTTATCAAAGCTCCATATGTGTGACCATCAGGAATGAGGCCTCTCTCCACCATTTCAACAAACGTTGAAAATGCCTTCATAACATTACCTAACTTACTATAACCACTAATCATGGAGGTGCATAAATGAACATTTGGCTCTATACCCTTCTCTTCTATTTCCTTAAAAAACCTCTCAACCTCTACAAGATCGCCAAAAGTTGAATATCCTTTAATCAGAAGTGTATAACTAGTCAGATTGAGATCAAAACCATCCTTCTCCATTTTCCTCAAAATCTCCTTTACAGCCACAAAATCTTGTATCTTCATATATGCTTGTAACAATATGTTATAAGTGTAATCACTTGGTTTCACCCTTCTACTAGCCATTTCATCCATGAGCTTTCTAGCCTCACAAACCTTCCCCATTTTACACAATCCATCAACTACCACCGTCATAGAGTAAACTGTAATTTTCACATTAAACTCAACCATCTTATGGAAAAACTCGAACAACGAGTCATATTGCCTTTGCCTTTTCATAGCAAGCAAGTAAACCATACAAGCTCTATCATCAATTCTGAAGCGCCATTTTTTCATATAATCAAAAACTTGTAGAGCTTCACTAAACCTCATGATATTAACATAAACACTAAATAACATATTAAACATCTTCCCTATAACCTTACGCTTTACATGATTCTCACTCAACAAAGAAGCTATTTTTGAAACTGGTTTCCTCATACCATCAGTAACAACAACAGCATTCAATATATTCTCGGCTTCAGCAAACTCCTTGGATTTTAACAAGTCTACAACCACGGCTAAATGGGTTTCAAGATTGGGACTTTGCTTGAATTTGAAGAAATTTGAGCAAGAAGAAGGAGAAGGGGGAAAGAGGGAGATTAATTTGGCAATTTCTTTAATGGGTCTATTGGGAAAACGTTGTTTTGTCGGTTGGTAAAACTTTTGAGTCGACATGTGAAGAATAACTCAATACCTATAAACTTGAACAGTGCAATTTGAAATTTTCATTTCTGAACTTCAGAAATATAGGTTACCTCTATTAACGCAACTGGACATACCTTGTTTTACGTCGAGCTGGAAATACCCTGTTTTCCGGCAATCTTCGGCGAGTTTCCGGCGAGCTGGGCGAGTTAATAAATTTGTAATTTGAAGCTTTTAACAGAACTTGGAGAAGACGGCGGTGAAGAATTTTGATTGAATTACAAATGAGGTCTCATAAAAGGTATACAAATTGACCCTCTATACTTTTAAGAAGCTACATTTAGTCCTCATATTTGACATTTTGCTACTAATTTGGTCCAATTATTCCTCTCCGTCAACTCAATTTCAAATTTAGCACCTCGTGCAACTTAAATTTGTCATTATTTTATTTAGACATTTAAATTATAATTTATTCTAATTAAAAATTTGAACACATGATAAACGGATAAAATATTCTTAATAAGCACTTTTTATTCATAATAGAGTTGATTTCTCAGTTTGTTACTCAATTAATAGTTATTATCTCGTAAAGTCACTTTTTTCTTTGTTGAAGATAAATGAATTTTTTTAAAATAATAACTATTAATTAAATGACCCCGTGGAATAAACCCTTTTATATTTTGGAAAAGTGTGTGTATGTGTTCATAAGAGTCTATCACATAAATAAATTAATTACATTAAATGTATCTCCTCTTTTTATTATACACATAAGCATCAAATGGAACTTATACAAGGTGTTGTAGCTTCTTATAATGATCGAGAATACGCACAAAAACTTGTTAATTTTATTTAATTAAAAGTGTCTAGTAAAAACACTTTATCTTTAACATGAAGACGTTCATTGAATTTTACATTATATTATCTTGAAAATATTATCTCTTTCTTACATTGAAATCTTTGGAATATGCATATTTATCACAATATAAAATTAACATTTATCCAAATTGAAAGGCCCTTTTTCCCTTAGCTTGTTTCATTCTTTGTATCTCCTCAATAATGAAATTCAGCTTGTAGTTGGATTGCTGGTTGTTCACAATCATCGGAAATAGGATCAAAGAGTCTGTCTATTTGGTGAAGTACTTCAGATTTTTCAGAAAGCAGAGGCTTAAGTCCATAACTGGCAGCCTTAGCTTCTGCTTATGTGCTGCTGCAACAACTCGAAGGTGAGGAGAAAGCCAAGATGAGATTGCCTCTATCACCCCTCAAAACTCCCCTCATACCAGATTTTCCACTAGCTGGGCAGTAGCTTCCGTCAGTTTTCAATTTAAGGACGCCTTTTCAGGGAACTTCCAGCATACAATATAAAGATTTGAGACAGGTTTCAGATTCACAAGTTTTTCACAAAGAGTGATCCAAGGTAATGTTGAACCAACTTTTGGATAAGCTTTAGCAATTGTACTCTGAATGTTCCAGCCAACCTGTTGGATCATCATACATCAGTTGAAATTCATTTTGCCTCCATAATTACTACACTCCTTTGTTTCCGAATCTCCAAACAGATAAGGCCTGGTATAGTTTAAAGAACTAGCTTGTGGATGGAGTTATTTGATTTTTGATTCCACCAGTTGTAAATTCTGATTCCCAGTGGCCCTCCAAAGTGCTTCCACACATATTGAGTTGCCTCTCCATGAAGAGGAACATGTTGCATTGATTATCTTCTTAGGGAGAATGCAAAAGTTGCATAGAATATCCTTCAGAATATTAAATCTGCTTCTGAATTCGTCAAAGGAAAGTTTGCCCTGCCAGAATTTCCAAACGAAAAATGAGATCTTAAAAGGAATGTTGGAGTTCCAATGTTCCATACCTGAGCAATAGTGGTCTGTTGGTTTCCTTTGTCAGATAAACTCCAAGTTGAATTGTTGGAATATTTCCCAGGTCCCAAAAGACCTTGTCTTGAGTGTCATACTTGCCAATTCCAATGGTCTTGATATGCTGAATTGTGCTATCTCATAGGATGTTCTGCATCTTTGCATTGTCCCAAGTTCCATTGGTAATGAAATGTCTTACTACAGTCTCGGTACTCTTCTCTGTTTCATGGTAATCATTGGCTATAGGACCTTTGCAACTCCAGTTGTCCCGCCAAAAACTACAATTTCCAGAAGGGTAGTAATCAGAAAAGAAGATTGTGGAGATAGTATAAACGAAGTATTAGTGTTGTCAAAAACTCAGACGCGAGGTGCAAAACAGGTTGAGTGCTTCACCCTCACTTAGTTGACAGTTTAGTGCAGCCACAAAGGTACTAAAGCATACACCTCATCACCAATGGACTTTATCCTANGAGTGTCATACTAGCCAATTCCAATGGTCTTGATATGCTGAATTGTGCTATCTCATAGGATGTTCTGCATCTTTGCATTGTCCCAAGTTCCATTGGTAATGAAATATCTTATTAGAGTCTCGCTACTCTTCTCCGTTTCATGGTAATCATTGGCTAGAGGACCTTTGCAACTCCAGTTGTCCCGCCAAAAACTACAATTTCCAAAAGGGTAGTAATCAGAAAAGAAGATTGTGGAGATAGTATAAACGAAGTATTAGTGTTGTCAAAAACTCAGAAGCCAGGTGCAAAACAGGCTGAGTGCTTCACCCTCACTTAGTTGACAGTTTAGTGCAGCCACAAAGGTACAAAAGTATAGACCTTATCACCAATGGACTTTATCCTAAGGCTAAACAATAACTTAATTGTAAAACTCTAATTCTTTTATCCTTACTAAAATTTTCATTTGTACTCATAATTATTATTCTTAAATCACATTCAGCTTATTTTACTTTATCCTTCTTTGCACCCTTTCCACTAAAGTTCATGCTTTAATTGTCTTTTGCGTTTAAAGGCTTAAGTCCTACAAAAGCTTAAGCATTTTGTCTTCGATAACACTCCCGAGTATATCTGAAGTACTAACCATGCATAATTTTTTCTTCTATATGCAACAAGCAACGGCTCTTGACCTTCATATTTTCAACATGCAACTGATATCAAGTTACAACTTACAAGTATGGGGTCTACACCTATATACTGCACATGAAGACTTATCTTTTCAACAAGCACAAGATATGGTCCTTGCTTTTAAGTTTTAATCCTTTTGACATGCACATGTACATACTAGAATACAAACTCTAGACATGGCAGAAGATATTACAGCAAGAACATATACACAAGGACATGTACAATATCTAATGGTTCAACTTAGTGAATTCCAGTTTAATAAAAAACAATCTGCTATATATACTTCTGACTGGCTAAATCTCTAAATCTAATCCAAATGAAGTTCATGATGTACAAGTTTATAGAGAAGAATTTCTCACACTAAGTGCAGAGTATGCAGCAGCATCGGGTATTACGCCTGCCTCTATCATCTGATTGTATAATCGGAGGGCTTCACCTGATCTGCCTTCTTTTGATAAGCCAGAAATCACTGCTGTGTAAGTCACAACATTCGGAACTAAACCCTTTGTAGGCATCTCGTTGAAAAGCTTCAGAGCATCATCAATATTTCCTGATTTGCATTCCCCGTGGACAAGTGAGGTGTATGTATAGACGTTAGGTATCAAGTCCTTAGATTCCATGACAATTCTTAGCTTATAAACTTCATTCATCATACCTTTCTGGCAATAACCATCTATTAGCGCAGTGTATGTATTGGTGTTAGGCTTAACTCCATTACTTTCCATCTCAATAAGTGTCCTTTTAGCTTTAACAAAATCTCCTTGCTTACAATAACCATCTATCAACGCAGTATATGTTGTCGTGCTAGGCTTAACTCCTTTAGTTTCCATCTCAATAAGTGCCCTTTTTGCTTCAATAAAATTTCCGTTCTTGAAATAACCATCTATCAGGGCATTGTACGTTCCCGTGCTAGGCTTAATTCTCTTAGTTTCCATCTCACTAAGTATCCTTTTTGCTTCAAAAAATTCACCCTGCTTGCAGTAAATATCAATCAAAGACGTATAAGCCAATACATTTGGAGCTACACCTCGATCCACCATCGAGAGCAACAACCTCTTTGCCTCGTCATGCAAATCTAGCTTACGCAGGCCAGTAGCAATAATATTGTAAGCATTTGCATCAGGCTCATGTCCTTCATCCTCCATAATTCTCTGTAACCTCAACGCTTCATCCACATTACCCTGCTTACAATAACCATCCATCATCGTATTAAATATAGCTCGATTAATCCAAATTCCCTTGCTTTGCATCTCATTAACCAGAACTTCAGCTTCTTGCATTAGTCCAGCCTTGCATAACCCATTTATCAAAGCCCCATATGTGTGACCATCAGGAACAAGTCCTCTCTCAGTCATTTCATCGAACAGTTGATATGCCTTCCCAACATTACCTAACTTACAATAACCACTAATCATAGATGTGTATAAATGAACATCTGGCTTTACACCCTTCTCTTCAATTTCCATAAATAATCTCTTCATTTCTCCAAATTCTCCAAAAGTTGAATAACGTTTAATCAGAAGTGTATAACTTTTCGCGTCGAAATCCCATCCTTCCTTCTCCATTGTCCTCAAAATTACCTTCACAATAAAATAATCTGGTTTCTTTATATATGTTTTTAATAGTTTTTTATAAGTGCAATTATTTGGTTTCACAAATTTTTCATCCATGAACTTTCTTGCCTTATGAAACTCCCCCATTTTACACAATTCATCAATTACCACAGTCATCGAATAAACTGTAAATTTCACTTCAAACTTAACCATCTGCCGGAAAAAACTCGAACAAGGAAGCATATCGTTTTTGCCTTTTCATAGCAAATACACCATATGAGCTCCATTAATCATTTATTTCAATGGTTATCGGAGGAAATAAGTCACCGGGAAAAAGAAGCCAAATACATGTTTTCCGGCGACAGTGACTGATGTCCGACGGGGAGAAAAGTGTAATTTGGAGTTCCTCAGGACTTGGGGATACATGGGTGAAATGAATTTTTAGCCCTTGTATGGTTTTGAAAGAGTTAAAATTGGCCCCATATACTTTTAAAAGATTCAATTAAGTCCTCATATTTGACACTTATGTTGCAAAAGGAAGTCCTTTTAACTACTCTACTCACTTTTAGTCCATCATTTGTGTAATTATCCCATTTCATCAACTCAATTTTAATCTCATATATGCAGTTGAAAACTTCAAATAATATGGTAGTATTTATTTAGTCCTCTAATTCAGTTTCAATTTGTCTGTCCTACTTCCATTTTTAATTCATAGAAAACAATTTACCTTTTTTCTTAATCTTTTATTCCATTAGATGATTCTTTTTAGACATGGTAAGGACAAACAAGAAAGAGTATACATAATTCAATGGAATATTTACNTCAGTTTCAATTTGTCTATCCTACTTCCATTTTTAATTCATAGAAAACAATTTACCTTTTTCTTAATCTTTTATTCCATTAGATGATTCTTTTTAGACATGGTAAGGACAAACAAGAAAGAGTATACATAATTCAATGGAATATTTACTCATACAACAAGTGAAGTAACCTTCATTCTTGGAATCATTATATTGTTTGGCATCAATTTTGTAACAATCAAGTAAATTTCATAAAACTATTACAACAACAATAACATATTCAGTGTATGAAATATCACAAGTGAGATCTAAAGTTGATGTATACGCAAACATTATCTATATCTTGTAAAGACATAGAAACTGTTTCTGAAAGACCCTTGGCTTAATATATGTACACACCTCAAGAAAGAGAATGAATTAAGCCAAGAATTGAAAACCTATTTAACTTTTTGTTGTTCTCCATGAACTTGAAGTTGTTTGTGCAAACATCATTTAGTGGCTGATGCTGACGATGATCAGGAGGCTCTGCAAGAACTTGAACTTTGACAATAGATCCATCTTCGATATTATAAACAGATAAAAATTGATCACTTTTCATTTCTTTAGACTTGTGATAAAGTCTCATGTATTCATCTCCCCATACCTTTTTGATTATTTTCATCAATTCTCTTACACTACTTTTTTCTCTAACTTGAGCATAGAATTCTGATGTTGGAGACTCAAATTTGATCTTCATGATTCTTGGTTCTCTAGCCATTGTTTGTACAAAATAGGGGAAGGAAGAAATTGAAGATTTAAATAATATAAAGTTGTCTTGGAATGTTGAGAGGATATATCAATGTTATTGAGTATACTATAAATAAGCTTTTGGGATGGGATATTGGTACTTTGCTTAATGGGATAAAGATAATAATCTCTTTTTATTTAAGATTAATTTTGTCTCATTTTTAATATGAGGTGTTAATTAATCACGGAATTGTTTTATCTAATATAGAAGATAAGTTAAAGTAATATCTTATGAAATATCTCAACTCAAGAGATATCCTTGATTACTTCATCTCACATACCAAACGATCCGTCAAAGGTTTAATTTTGTAACCATTAATGTTTCTTAATAGGCAAAAAATGTATAGTGTTCACGTGAATATATATCTATCCAAATATATATTTTATATCCCAGTTTTTGACGGTATATTTGAGAGAGATGGTCGGGATTTTAAGTCTAATATTTTTTAGATTTTTGATAGACTATTTATACATATCAAGTGATTTTTTTAATATAAATATGAAATTCTTAAGTTAAAGTTATTGAGTTTTGTCAAATTTTTATATATATAATTTTAATCACCAATATCGAGGTTGAGTTGATAGAATGAAAGAATCCATTATAAAAAATGGTTCCCTTTTTATTAAGCCATATGCGATGTAAATCTAATTTAATCGAATTCTTTAGGTACCAAATACCACACGATGGCTAGGAGAAAATAATACTTTAAAGCCTTGTAATAAACAAAGAATAAGTATGTAAATTGACAAAAATGTTTAATATTTTCGTACTTTATATTCCTTTCTTTGCACTTAAGGCAACGACTTTTTTTAAGGGGTTGGGGTATTGGTAGCAAACTTAATTGGATTGGAGAGAACAAAGCATTATATACATTTTAGTCAATAACAATGCACAGACTCTTTTGATTATGACATATAAAAAAAACATAATAAATAAATATCATTTTAAATTTAACATATTTTATTTAGATTTATCTTAAACTATCAATTATCTTAATTACTAATTTCTTGAACTTGAATATTTAATATTAACATTTATCCTTGTAACTATGAATAATTTTAATTCATAACAAAAACGATTTCAAATTGAAGCTTTGTGCAAACCTAAATTTTCTTAGTTGGTAGTTTGCAAGTTGTTGGCTGCTGGTTTGGTTACATAGAATGAGAAGACTAGTAATATAAATTTTAAGATATTTGTTTATACAAACTTAAATTTGTTAGGTGTGTGTGATGATTAGTTTGACTAGTTTGGACAAATTCTTCTTCAAACGCGGCAACACGCACACAACTCTAAAAGTTTGTTAGGATAAATATAGACATTTTTGAACTAATCTGAGTTTCTTCAAAAAATTATATTTTAATCCAAAACTTTATAGGATAAAAATTTATATCTTTATTTTCATTTCACTAATTGTATATTATAACTTTGTTAAAACTAACCTGCAAGTAAGTAAGTCGACTAGTACATAGTGACAATTGATTACAAGTCTACAAAAAAAATTCAATTCATCCCCCTTCTTAACTTTGAGTAAGTGGTCCCCCTTAGATATTATGTAAATTATGTTCTACTCATGAATATATTTTTCCTCCATATAAATCCTCGTAAAAAATTTTCACTAGTTCGTGTGTTTATTTCTCAAATTTTAAACCTCTTTATTAAAAATCCTGGCTCCGCCACTGATGCACACAATCCTCTTCCAAGCCCTTGAACTTTAGCATATCGCTTACACTACTGGGGAAAATCACCCAAAAAAAAAAAAACAGAATTCCTATCACATGGCAGAAACCGTCGCTGATGCTTTAGCTGAATACAGAAGGAAATCAAAGGATCCTACTATATATGATTATAAACAAACTAGAAATTTTAGACGCATCTCTTTCGTTTGCTGCTAACATTCTAGAAAGAGATGCTAATGTAACTGCTTCAGACCAGTTCCCTTTCCCTTTTGTATGGATAATCCTTTATAAATAATTAAAACCTTTCGTTTATTAAGAAGCCAACAAATATATTTTTTCTATCGGAAACTTCTTACTGATGAGCCAAATTCCAATGAGGTGTTTATCCAATACCCGATTTTTTGGTGATTATGTCTTTCTAGGCTTCTAGCATTGATAACCAAAATGACCATGAAACAATTGGGCTTCAAATATGTAGGCTAAATTGCGTCATAGACTTCCGTATAGTATTCTTAAAATATAAAAAAAAAAAAACTGCAGATCCTCCCAGAAAAGAAAAAAAGAAAATTTATAATTTATAATTAATTAAGAAACTCACAAAATTAGTGATTGGATGATTTTTTTAAAAAAGAAATGAAATACCATGATGGGTTCTTAGATTGACGAAAAGGAATTTCCTTTTATTCCTTTTTCTTTTTTGGCTTCCCCACCATATCGAGTCCCGGTTCAATTAAATTCGCATTGTGTAAGACCTATTCAGGGAGAAAAAGATTTTATTTATATTCAAGAATCCGAGACTTTTAACTATGAACTTAAGGATAGATAGATAGATCGTATCTATCCCATTACAATCCTAAAAGGTAAAAGGTAAAATATTTATTGAATTACCATCGCTCTCGTCTAACTATTGATTCATCAACTAATACTTAAGTTTGGGGAGACGCAATTCAAAGATCTAAAGTCAATACATTCAGAATCTACTTGCAAAGCATAACCAATTGTTATCCACCAACTAAGTAAAAAACAAATTAAATCATCACAAAAATTATAAGCATAAAACAAAATCACAACATAAAAAATCCCATTGATCAATCCAACAACATCAAATTACATTTTTGTTTCATCAACTCAATACCATAACATCTAGTCCTACACCACCACAACTTCTAAGAAAAAATAATCTTAGATGAACTTACAAATTTAATCGTCTTTCACGGTTCTTCAGCAAAGACAGTGACTTTGATAACGGAGCCATTTGTAACACCATATGTAGACAAAGTCTGATCACCCTTCATTTCAACAGAATTATGGCTAAGTAACATATAGTCACTTCCCCATACCTTTTTCACAATTTTGATCAAATCTTTCACTTTATCACTTGCTTTCACTTCAACATAAAATTCAGAAGTTGGTGACTCCACTTTCACTTTGATTTTTTGTTCTGCTCTAGCCATCTAGGGTAGAAAAGAAATGGGGAAAATTGTTGATAAAATAATGAAAAAGATACAAGTTTTTATAGAGAAAATTTAGTTTTACTCAAAAGCCAGCTGTATCCTAGGCATAATATATATATATAGACAAAAAGTTGTCAAAGATAAAGACAAATTAAAACATTGGCTTAAATGTTTTTTGATTTGGTTGGTTGGTATTTTGAATTATTTTATCTGTTTAGATAAAAAAGAAATAAATACAGTCAAATCTCAAATCTATCTTTAGTAATATTGTTTATTTGAATAATTTTTTTGGACTACTATAACAAAATAATCCTATAAAAATAAATATTATATACCATAATATAAAAAATTAGTTCCCAAAGAAAAAAAAATTGGCCATTATAATAAAAAGAGAGGTCTGATTGTATAATTTGAATTATATATGATAAAAGTCTTTTTATAAAAATTATAACTTGAAGTTTACACAGTTAAATTTCTAATTTCTGTATAAAGATATTATTTGTTTGATATTTTTTTGTTCCTATAACATAACATAAAAAGTTAGCTTCACTTTTTTTTTTTGCCATTATAATGTGATGTGTTAGCTATTTTTTTTTTTTTGCCACTATAATGTAATGTTTTAATTGGTTTCTTGTCTGGTATTTTATATTCATTATAGTAAAATATTGTTATAAAGAATTTATTTATTTTTATAAACGCTATAGAAAATATATAATTGTTGTAAAAGGTTTGATTGTAATTAAATTATATATTTTGTATAACAAAAGTATATTTTTGAAGAAAAAAAAAGGATTTTCCATGATGTGATCATTTTATGTGTTTGATTACCATGAAATCCATCAATATAATCATCGATTTTTAATATTACTAGTTTGGTGCAAGTGTTTTGCATACGTATCTTGTGTCATATCAATAAATATATTAAAAAATAGAAAGTGATGTTAAAATAAATGGTATATCTATCTAAATGATTAGAATTTATACAGGAAGGCTAAAAAGTTATTTAAATAAATGTGAGCCTCTTTTTTTAATTATTTTTTTTGTTTACCATTTAATATAAAAAAATATTGATTTTAAAGTCTTAAATGTTAGAACTTTTAATATAGTTCAAAAAAGGAAAGATTTAAAAAGCAAATTTTTGGTCAACTTTAAGTTACTAATTATTAGGAGTTCTTACCAATTACAAATAAGTAAAGACTTAATAGTTATACTTATAATAATTTCGGAATCCTCAATATTAGGATAATAACTAAATGAAAAATTATTTGAGAAAAATAATAATTAACAATTTTGTCTATGATAAAATCTTTTTATAGAGGAAAAATATACAATCAACAGTATAGTAAAATATATATTTTAAAGATTAACAATTATTTATCTATATTATATTCAAAGCATGTACGTGAATTTTTATTTTAGGTTTTAACCTTATTCTTTTAGAAGGATTTTTGGGGGAAAAACTTTGGAGAAGACACCAGTTTTTTTTTTTTTTTGGTATTTTATCTGGAGATTAGCAATTAGTGATTATTATCATACATTTAGTATTTTAGTGGGATATACAAATAATATCACAATTATGGTATAAATAATGTCGAAATTACTAATTACAAAATTAAAAATTGGGTAAAATGTCTGAAATATATCCGAACTTTGACCGAAATTGTTGTAACAATACCGAACTTTGAAAAAAACCTTTTACCTCTGCATCATTTAATAGTGTATTTTAAAGGTATATATATGTTCCCGTGGACATCATAAATATTGCATCATTATAAATAGTAACGTGTCCACGTGGGCACATATATACCTTTAAAATACACTATTAAATACTGCAGGGGTAAAAGGTCCTCTATAAAGTTTGATATAGTAACAACAATTTCGACCAAAGTTAAAATTTTTTCCCTTAAAAATTCAATCAAACTAGAAATATAATTATTCTGAAATTTATTATTTGTAATCCCACCAATCAAATCAACCCTTAGAAAGCCTTTGCTTTCCAATTACTTATTTGGACCAATTTGGATGAGTGGGCAAATTCACAATTTATTATTGTTTTCCCTTTGAAGTGGCTTACCCTTTTGTCACTTAAAGGACAAAGTTGTTAAGGTTCGATAAGAATATGTCATTTTGGACTTTTTGCAAATAACAAAATGTTCTAATCCAGCAAAAAAAAAAAAAAAAATGCGTGAAGATTCTTCTTTTCTACATTATTCCGGAAAATACGGTTTCAAAGAGAAAATCATAAATAATTTTATGTGAATGTTTGATTATTATATACCTATATTTGTTCATAAATACTACATAAAGGTGTTTTCTTTTCGTACCAAACTCAAGTTGCAGTGTTGCTGCCAAGCATATCATTCGTAATTGATTGCATAGTTTCCCTTATATATAATGATGACAAAAAATATATTCTCAAATAAATTTTCTAAGAATCGATCACTATTCTAAATATTATAGGTGTAAAATTGTTGTTCAATGTTTATAACGTCAGAATATGGAGGGCTTAGGTTGTTCCCATCCTGAAAATTTTGAATTCTTGTGTGTAGTGCATGGCCGCCCATATATTCCAAACGATCATATAGTACGATTACTCATCTTATATAAAATTAATGAGTAGATTTCATCTATCCTTTATAAGGGGTCATGTGTTCGAGCTGCAGGAACATGTTTTTTTTCCATTGGTTAAAAAATTCAAAAAAATATTTACTTCTTAAAATTAAAAAAAAATAACTTTTTTAATTGAAATAATAAAAGCAAGTCGCATTATTTCCTCCTAACTAACAACCACCCAACCCATCATCCAACCATTTGTCTATTGTGGACCATGACTTCACAAAGACTAGTACTGGTAGTATTAGGAAGAAACAAAATAAACCAAAAATTCCATCTTATTTGTGGCCCAAAATACCAGATTCTAATTAATGTTCGACTAATTTAGAATTAAAAATTTATATTAAAAAATTTATCCAGGATTTAAAATTGTAATCAAAAGAAAATTTTGAATTCCTTTTACCATTATATTAAAATCTTTCTTATGGCAAAGGGATTAAAAGGTTTATATATAATTAAAATAATTCATTTTTATCCTATTTATACCATATAGTTTTTATTCTATATACTTCTGAACTTGATTCCTGTTTCCAGGTGCAGAAAATAGGAAGAAATGAAATTTCAATTATGCAAAAGAATTAATTAATAAAAACTACTAGTAGATTCAAAAAATAATTATTATAGTGGACCAAGGTTGGTAGGTATATAAAAAAATGCAACAATATCACACGTGAGATTTATATTTGTGTGATTTTGACTAATTATTTAAAAAATTGTCTTTGTCGTTATATATATATATATATATATATATATATATATATATATATAATAAATAGTTTATTTTATTTATTTATATAGTATAATTTTTTACTTAAAAAAATCCAATTAAATCTAAGCATGGTGTAATATTAAGGTAAATTTCATAAATAGCCATTTATCGGTCTTCGTAATTGTAAAAAAAAAAAAAAACAGTTATCATATAGTTTCAAATTCCGCTCATGTAATTGTTATAGAATTTTGGGAGAAGTGACAGAAATGGTCCCTTATCTTTGATAATAGGTTCAAATTAGTCTTCTAAGTATTATTTAAGCAGTTATGGTCATTTAAGATCACCAAAAGTGAGCATTTTTAATGTTTACCAAACTATAATAGCTAAATTTAACATGAGAAAAGGTAATCATAAATACCAGAATTTTTTTTATCAAAATAATTATGACATAAAAAACTACACAAAACACAAAAAATAGACAAAAAAATAATAATAGAAATTGCTTCTCGAAAAATTGTTATAGACTATTGAAATAAACCAAAATAACATAAACTACTAAAATTGTATTCCAAATATGATATCTTCACAGTCGGATTAAAATTTAACTATGAAAATTTGATAAATATTCGATGGAGATTAAAAAAAAATCTCACTTTAAAGAAATTAAAAGATCAAAACTATTCAAATAATACGTAAAATACTTCAATATAACTTCTTAACATCCAATAAAAAGAAGAACAAGAGGATAATGCTCTTCTCAACCTAAGGAAAAAGACATAGGCCGGTGGAAAATTTGATGCAAGTCATGTGACGTGAAATGTCCCCATTTGGAATATAGAAGCAACTCTTTAATGGAATATATAGAAAATATTAAGACAAGTTTGTTTGAATCGATTTATTTTTAGTGTTTTAATTAAAGTAATTTTATGTTTATATAAAATTAAATAAAATTATGTTAAAAATGTTATCTTATAATTTTTAATTTGTAAAACATAAGCGATAAATCTATCCGAACATGCTCTACTAATATTATGTCAACTATGAAATGAGCATTTTGGGACTTGATTTTCAAGGCCTATGAAAAAGCAAAGAGTCACGAGCCAAGTAGGAATAGGGTGTGTGTTTTTTAATCTGTTTGTTTGTTTGTTGGCGTTTTTTGTAAATTTGTATTATAAAACATGAGTAAATACTCGAACATAGTAATAATAGATGAACCAATACAATTGATTATTATTATTATTATTATTATCTATAAGTGTCAAAAAGTTCACTAAATTACAAGGTAATCCAACTGGCCTTCCATCAAAACAAGAGAATTAAAATATATACCTAGTTAATATATAATTTTAAGTGACCTTTTTATATATATATAGTTCTAGGTCAGTGTCATAACAATTTGCAATGCTCTTTCACGTCACATTAATTAGAAATAATATAGCGTTATTTTACTTAGGGTAGGTCCAAAAGTTTAATAGTTTTGTGTGTGTATTACCTTTTAGCTAAGAATAAGTAGCACTCTTTTCGTTCCTATAGATGTGGTACTGTTTGATCGGATATGAAGTTTAAGAAAATAAAAGATGACTTTATTTAGTTTATTATTACCAGATTGTCCTTGTTAAAGACAATTTGACGCTTACTTTTGTGGAGTTTAAGAAATAAAAAAAGATTTTGTTATGTTAGGCAATTATTCTTTAAGGGCCCGTTTGGCCATGCGATATGGTATCATGATATGGTATCATGATATGTAATCATGAGATGAAATTGAAGGTTTGTTTGGACATGCAATATGAAATTTTTGTGTTGTATATTTTCTCATAAACATAAAAATCCCATAAGTTGTAAAACTATTAAAATAGCCCCAATTGTTTATTCAATCTTATCAAATAACAAAAAATTATAACATCGCATAATAAATTATTACAAAGTTATTTGTTCTCCACTTAAGTAATTGTTTCATCTAACTTTAATTTAATAAAAAAAATTGAACATAAATTGTAGTGTACTAGTCTTTAATATAATCCTCCCACATAGTACGGACAATTTCCTCACGTTGAACTTGCGTAGTCCTTTGTATGGAGATAAAAATCCTTTTGTGTTTCGAAAACCAACATCAACAACATAATAATTATCTACCATAAAACATTTTATAAAGAATTACTAAAAGCATATATGACGTAAATGAGACAACTTTGTGTAAATAAATAATATTTATTCTAAGGATGTAATTTAAAGTTACCATGTGGCGGAAATGGAAATTGTAACGTTGGTTCAGCAAGTACATTCTCAAGTACTTTACTATCATGTGCAGTACCTTCCCAACCAGCAGCAACAAAGGTAGATCGCATATCAAAATCACAAGCACATAAGACATTTTGTGATGTTCTTCCTTTGTGATTACGATATGCTTGTTGCACCGCTTTAGGAACTTTCCCTTCTATATATGTTCCATCAATCGCACCAACACAATCCTACCAAATAAAAAATACATCAATATTAGTTTAGTGAACATAAAATAAATTGGAAGTATTATAGAATGCACTTCATAAAAAAAATGTTTGTAAGAGTAACAAAAATAGTGCTTCCAAGACAATGCAAAGTCATAAAATAAATATTATCTCTTTAAACAAAGTTGATAGGAAATATGTAACTAAATACTAATAACTTACACATAAAATATAAATGTTCACTTATTAAGGCAATAAAATAAATTTATTAATGTGATTGAAATTTTACCTTAAACCAAGGCCAAAATCGAGTATTATGTCGAATTTTGGANAATTTGCAATGCTCTTTCACGTCACATTAATTAGAAATAATATAGCGTTATTTTACTTAGGGTAGGTCCAAAAGTTTAATAGTTTTGTGTGTGTATTACCTTTTAGATAAGAATAAGTAGCACTCTTTTCGTTCCTATAGATGTGGTACTATTTGATTGGATATGAAGTTTAAGAAAATAAAAGAAGACTTTATTTAGTTTATTATTATCAGATTGTCCTTGTTAAAGACAATTTGATGCTTACTTTTGTGGAGTTAAAGAAATAAAAAAATATTTTATTATGTTAGGCAATTATTCTTATTAAAGTCACTTTAGTACTTACTTTTAATTGACTTTTCTTTACAATAAAGTTTTAAGTACGACCCGAGTGTAATGAAGAGGATGCCATCAAATAATGGTTAAATAAGAAAAGGTAATTTTCTTTGGTGTTTGGAGGACAAAGTAAAAAGAAATATATCGCATAAATTACGATCGAGGAAATATTTTTGAATAGTTGTGTCATCCAACTAAGGCCTTTGCTACCAACTGGCATGTCTAGGGCCTTAAGTAAAAAATACTCAAAGTAGCAATGGGCTGCCTTATTCAATAGGGCTGACAATATTCTTATTCAAATTTGAAATAAAAGTATCTGATAAAACATATCTTAATCATATATTTAGGTGTCTAAATTAAACAAGTCGTATTTTGAGTGTTTAAGTTTAATTAAAACTCACTAACATGGTCAATATTATTAAGCCAATATAATATTATTCCAATAAACAAAAGAATCTCTTATGCTATTTGTCCCTCTCCAAACTCAATCCAACAAATTCCTTATCTTTCATAGTTTGAACAAAAAAAAAACTTATAATGTCTTTCTTATTAGTGGATTTCAATATTTTTTTTGGACATTCCAACAATAAATATAAAAATATAAAATTAGAGAATATATTCTTTCTTCAAAACTATTTTTAAAAAGTTTACTTAGGAGGAAAGTATAGTACTATGTAATTTTAGTGAATCAGCAAGTCACCAACTACATAGCTTTTTTCTTTTTTGGTTCATTCTTTTACTTTATTTTGTATTTATTTTTTAAAAAAGTCATTTTTGGCTTCCTTTTGAGTAATATACTCCACTAAGAAAAAAAAAACCATTCCATCACACGATTAAGCAACTTCTGTTCACAAAAAACTATTTTAACACAATTATAGCTTATTTGGTTAATCTCTTAAAATCAGGTTATTTTAAAAGTATTTGTTATCAGACATATTTTTCGAAAAAATACTTCTATAGAGTAGTAATTTGTGTTTGACTAATCAACTTGAAAAATATTCTTATCAATATAAGTGTGATCAAGATTTCAAAAGTTCTTCAGAAAAAACATCCATTAACCTCCAAAAGCAACTTATGTTACTACTCAAAAACATTTATCCCTTTCCTAAAAACTTGATCAAATTAAACATATTAACTCTATAATACAAGCATTTTTTAATAATAAAAGTAATAAAAAACACTTTCGACTTCAATTCCCAGAAATTTGACCAAACAAGTTGTTAAAGCATATGGTAAAGTTAACATTCTATTTACACTTGTATGTTGCATCCTAATTTCCTTAAGCCTCTTGTCCATCCAACTGAAATTGTATAAATAGAGGGTAGCATTTGCAAAATAGTAACAAGTACTTGCACACTTTGCATCCAATCAATTGTTTATAACTTAAATCATATATATATACACCATCTTTCAATATGCAAAAGCAAGAAAACCAAGTAAACCAACCTCCTCTAGGTATGTATATATTTATTTCCCATCTATCAAGGGCAGAGCTAAAATACAGGAATAAATTTATAACATATGGTAGATATACGAATTTCTTTGTGAAAATTCAAGTTTCGCCACTAGCCTCAACCCCCTTCCCAACACACACACCTCCCTTTATTTCACGCTCTCAAGCACGTGCACAACAACTCATGGCGCGGGGTGGAGAGTTAAGACGGGTTCAATTGAACCTATTGTTTTCTGCTCGTATTATAATAATATATATGTAAAAAAAAAGAAGTTAAAATGTGTACATGTACTAATTAATATCACACTCATTCTAAACCAACATCTTTTTACTTTTGTATTGATTAAAGGCTATCCCATTGAATTTACTCCAAATGAGAACAAAAAGAAGAAGATGAAAGGCTGGCCAAGAAGTAAGCCAAGAGGAGAAAGAGGGTTCTTGGAAGGATGGTAAGTTTGTTAAGTAAAATTATTTGCAAATATATGGTCTCAAATCATAAGAGACATATTATATAGTATTCTCTAATAATTAATTTCTATCATGAACTCTAACTAGACTAATTGTCTTTTTTTTTGCAAAGCCTCTTTGCATTGTGTTGCTGCTGGCTATGTGAAGTTTGTTTTGACTAAACCTTTGGGGGGATATGACTCATCTAAAGGAATCAACTTGTGTTTGTCTATTCAACTAGTGATGCAATATGTACTACTATATGTGATCCTTCACTTTTGCCCTTTAACTATGTAACAAAATATGTTGTTATAATTTGAGACTTTGTATTGATGAAGTTTATATATTTCTTTCTTGTTTAATGAATAATATGGTTCTTGTATTCCCTCCTCTCATATCTCTCTCCACATATACACATACGTGGCGGCCACATGTAAAGTAGGTATAAAATAAATAGTTTCTATTTAGAAACCCGAGTAAGCAAAAAGAATTGGAAAAATTACCTAAGTACACATCTTATTTTACCATAATCTCTAAAAAAAAATTATCATTTAATTTTTTTTCAAAAATCCCCTTTTGAATACATCATTTCACTCTCACTGATACATCCCTATCTCCCTCTTAGATACATCACTCACCTCTCTGATACATCCCTATCTCCCTCTTAGATACATCACTCACCTCTCTGATACATCCCTTCACTCTCGGATACATCCCTCCCCTCTCNCCATAATCTCTAAAAAAAATTATCATTTGAATTTTTTTCAAAAATCCCCTTTTGAATACATCATTTCACTCTCATTGATACATCCCTATCTCCCTCTCAGATACATCACTCACCTCTCTGATACATCCCTATCTCCCTCTCAGATACATCACTCACCTCTCTGATACATCCCTTCACTCTCGGATACATCCCTCCCCTCTCGGATACATTCCTACCCTATGTATCCGGATGTCCTATTCCCTCTTTGATACATCCCTGCCCTCTCGGATATCCCTCCCCAATGTATCCGGAAGTTTGTTGATGTATCCGAAGTCTGTTAATGTATCCGAAAGTTTAGTGATATATCCGAAATCCATAAATTTTGAAAAATAGTAGGGAAATAATGCAATTAGCTCCTAACACTATAGGATTTATGTAAATTATACCAAAGAATTGTGGTTCAGAATCCATATACGCACACATCAATCAGCTGCAGAACATTAGTGTTGGATTCACAATCTACTTGAAGAAAAAGTACTGCTACTGCTCAATAGTACCTATGGAGGGACCAAAATTGATTGAAATGGCATATATATTAAATGCGGTACATTTTGATCATAGAAATAGGGGACCAACCTGTATAATTTGTTCTTCCATCTTGCTGCACTATTATATGTTTGCTGGTACAAAATGACTTTAATTTCTAACATAATAACCAAAAAAGGTGAATGAACATCATTGTAAGTATTGCATTCTGCAAAAGTAGAGATCTATACAAATTATTGTTCTCAAACCTATTTTAATTTGAAAACGTTATTCTTAGTTGATGGTCTACTGGAAACAATATCTAACCTTAGTCTAGATATACCTCACCTCTCCCGACTCCACACCTTACTTATGGAATGACAGTGAATATGTTATTGTTGTTATTGACACTTCTAGTAAATTTCAATTAATTTTGCAGCCTTTTATGTATTTATTTTTGGTTTACACATAAGATATCTGAAAAATAGCACACAAGAGACATTTGCATAATTTTTTTTCTATTCAAATTGTAAATAAATAAAATTATAATCAACCACCCAAGGTATCTTCCTGAGGTGGTGGGGTGGCATGACTCCTACCATGTGCATTAATCAAAAGAGAAATACAAATATGAAAGGGGACATCAAGCCAAAAACCTTCAAGTTTCGAGTTTTTATCTAGGCCGAACACCAAATCAAAGAATAGTACTTATCACCAAAGATTATGATAAATTAATGGATAAGTTCTTTTGTCTTTAACCAAAGATTTTTGGGATTCAACTTTTGAATATGAAAAAATGTGGACAGAAAATGCTTCCCCTTTTAATTTAATATCTTACAATATGAGATTCCTAAATTCGGATTTTTCAAGATCCTAATATGAACCATAAGATGTCTTGTATTGACTTCAAAAATTTCATGTTACTGGTCTTGATTTAGTAAATCCAAAGTGTTTTGTTTAACGAAAGAAATCTAATTTATTTGTCATAGACTAAAAATAGAGTTTAAAGTCTATATATTGACGATGTAAAAGCATTTACGTAAGTTTATTTATAAGATTAATTATTATTATAAATAAATCTCTATTCTACTTTAACATGTTAAGTTATACTAATTGTGTTAAAACTATATGCAATACTAATATATAACATAACCCCACAAAAAAAAATACTTGATTGTAAGTTTTAAGCATTTAATGGCATAGAAAATATTTTTTTAGATAACTATTTTTAACACGTACTACAAACATTGATAAGTAACCTATAACAAATGACAAATAACTTATTATAACATGCCAATTATCTGTCAATATATATAACTTTTTTTGGTTTTTTACCCCGATGTCCGGAGCTCATATTGGAGCTCTGACTAAATTCGAATCGCGTACTGCAGGGCCCAATTTGAGGGTGGTTCTCCCAACATGATTCTCCATACCCAGGGCTCGAACCTGAGACCTCTGGCTAAGGGTGAAACACTCCCACCCATGCACCACAACCATGTTGGTGTCAATATATATAACTTAAATCACCCCGATTAGCAATAAATTAACTATCAATGAAATCACATTACATTTTAGTGGGAATGTGGCTATGATACATTTCTAGACAAATTAAGATAAAGTTATTATAAGGTAATTATAGTACAAAAAGAATTTATTTATACTCAAGTCAAAACCCAAATAATTTGCTAAAAGAATAACAGCATCATACCTACTGCCTACAGGCTACTCACTAATTTTAACTTCAACAAAAGATACAATTTCAAGGAAAGACATGAAACAATGATAATGTTACATTGTTCGAAGAATTATTTACACAATCAGATCATTTATAAGATAAAACATTAATTGTCACTCTCGATAATAATATTCATGACATATACAACTTAAATCCTCGAAGAAATAGGAAATTACATACCATGATTGGAAGTCGAGAAATAAGCATCCGATAAAATTAAATTTGTGTCATTCTTTTGCAGGGGCCATGACAATAGTTTCTTAGTCGGTTATTGCTAATGCAGCATCATCAAGATTCACATTTAATTGCATTTTAATGCCGAATATTTGAGAATCTTAATAGTGCTGCATTTGCAAACAACGACTGTGTACCAAGAGATATGATGTACAAAATTAAAGCAAATAACAAGTCATGATGCCTATGGAGACTAAAAAAATCACCATTTATCATTGAAAAAAAACAAAATCATAATTGTTGTACACAAAATTTTTTTTTTTTTTTTTTTTTTTAATAAAACCCTAAATTTAATAAGGTAAATATGTTGAAACACACTACTTTTGCCCTCAATTGGAATCATATGACATCAATTTTCAATAAATCAAAAGTAGAATCAAGTAAATTAAGAGAACAAAAAGACTATCAAGGGTGGGATGTGGTAGGACGGATGAAATATATTTTAATTGGATCTTACGTGATGTGAATTCAGATTGATAATACCACGGGACATAAATAAAACAAAAAAGAAAAGAAAAAGACCACCAAAAAGATATAGTGAGATCTCGGATTCAAACCCTATAGACGAAAAATCCCTATCAAAGCTTCCTCTTACACGAATCTGGATTGGTCGAGCTTATATAAGTATCGAATACCCGAAGCTATGCATATAAACAATTAAATAAGAAGCAAAAGGGCAGATCTTTGTAGAGAATGATCTTCACATATATGTTGAGATTTTAGATCAACAAAAGGGTATTTGACACACATATTAACTAGATCAACAAACTTGATATGTGAAATCAAAAGAATATGATAATTTTTAGGGTTTCAAAGAATTAAAAAAAAAATCGTAGTAATTAAAAGAGCCATGGCTTATGAATAAAGGGGGAAAAAAACTTTGGACTGTGCATAGATCTATGGATGCCATGAGTTAGTGAGCTTTATTGTGTGCTTCTATGAGAGAGAGAGAATATATTATATGAGTGGAGAATTAGTACTATAGGGTTTTGGGTTGAATTATTCAGCCAATTAATTATTGGCATGTTTTATATTTATGTTTTTTTAATTATAAGTATGTATTATATATTAAGGGACGTTTGGTATGTTGGGTTGTACTTGTACAAACATAAATAGTTTTTGGATAAAAGTTTAGTACATACTCTATTTGGACGAGAGGAGTTGCTTGAATGATAAGTATCCCTGAATTTCAACCTGAAGGCTATGAATTTGAGTCACCAAGGAAGCAAAAAGTGTGGGAGCTTTTAGGGATGAGTTAAAAATAATAACAATAAAATATTCCTTGTTTGATTAATAATTAGTATGTGTTTGAATTGCCTTATTTTAGGTATTTTTAAGTTTAAATAGTTTTGAACTATATTTTTAAACATTTAGTTTTAAGCTAAAATAACAAAATAAGTCAAAAGCAAGTTAAGACTTATGATTATAAGTCACAAGTTATAAACTCATACGAATAGACTCTAGTTATATCCCTATCGGGTCATGGAACAATAGTATTAGAATTAGTTAGTCCTGAATAAAACAATAAAAATGACAAAAATAATCATGAGGTCTCTCAAATCAAACCTTTTTTCTCCTTTTAAATAAGGTGGAAGATATTTTTAAAATAAACATTTTTTTTTAGAAATTATGCCATGCATATCATTTTTAGTTACAACAATATGAAATAAACTTTGTTTAAAAAGTAATTTACATCAATCTTACTATAAAATTAAAATTCTCACTTCACATCTGTAATTAAAGAAGAATTTTATCACAAGTCGTGTATGAATGGTATCAACTGAGTACCATTTTGTCAATATTCTTTGCTAGTTGCTAGTTGCTACCCACAAAATAAATATTAGTAGAAACTTTCTCTTCTCAAAAAGAGAGAGAAGAAATATTTTTTATCTTATTTATTTATTTTTTAAAAATTCAAGATTTTGATTAAGAATAAAATGTGCCAAAGACTTTAAGTGCGTATTGTTGTTGTAAAATTAGATATTGAGCTTAACTGATACCCAAAATTAGGGTTGTTCTTGGTTATGGTTAAAAAATCCTATCGAACGTAATCCGAACCAAGCAGATTAAAAATTTAATTTTTGGTTTGATTTGGTTAGGTTCAGTTTTAAATTTTGAAAACTGATGTTATTTGGTTGGTTTTAGTTTTACTAAAAAAACAACCGCAAAATTAACCATACCGAACCGATAAATTAGATATATAGATTTTTTAATTATTTATATATTATTCATAAATAAAATATAAATATTTTGTTAAATCTTAATTAACCTAAGTCTTTAACTTACCATTTTCTCAAGCCCGACATTTTTAGCCCAACTATAACAATCCTAAGTTCATGTCCATCAAAATTCATTTTATTCTTTACCTACCCTACTTCACATAAAATAGTCACATTTTCTCTTAATTTAATCACTTTCTTTGTGTAATCATAACTCTAGTATCACTTAATTGAACCAACATTAGCTTTTCTGTGGATTGTTCATGTGCTAGGTGTTTGTGTCTATCGAGATAGTAAGTCCTCAAAAAATCATAGTTTCAAATTGAATAAACCAGAAAAACTGAACCAAACCAACAGTTATTTTTTCGTTTGGTTTGATTTGGTTTTAGAAATTTTAAAAACCAACTAGATTGATTTGGTTTTGATTTTAATCAATAACCAATCGATCCAAACCGAACCACGAACACCCTACCCAAAATCTAGATCAAATGGAGAAAGATTGTCATTTAAGTCTTATAAAGAGACCACACATCTCATTAACCATTAATATAAGACTTTTGGTTTCATTCTTTAACAGTTATCTACCAAATACCCGCCATTGAAAATGAAATAAGAAAAAACAACGAAAAATCTCTTGTAAGTCATAACTAAATAAGAAAAATATTGACGGAGAAAAATAATCTAAAATATGAAGTTAAAATCAAAAAATAATAATCTCTATATATATATTGCTCTTTTTTGAACCAGACAAAATGGAATGGGGGTACATATATAATATAAGTAGTATTTTTTGTTTAAGAAATTAACAATATATATATAAGGTATTTACTTCCTCATTATAAGGAGAGTTCCTAAAATTAGATTAAAAATTTAACATATTCCTATGTTGTTGGCAATTTAAAACATTTTAACATGATAAAAACCTCCAAGCACATGGTTCCTCGTACTATTCTTCTATGTTAGATTCCCTTTTTTCATGCTTACAAAAATAAAAATATTGAAGACAATTACCAAACACAATATAAATACTGATACTGATTTCACGTTGGGACCTGCATAATAATAAAGTCATGCCACTATACAACAATTTTATACTATTTCGATGTATAATTTTATTTTAGTTTTGACAAAAAACAGTACTGTAACATAAAAGGCCAGGTTGTGGAATCGTACATATAATTTTAGTTGTAGAATTTGTGGTCCACATAGGGTTACTAGATTATTTTAATTAGGCAAAATATGAAGCATTTCTAATTTATCATTTATCCTACTTTTTCATAGTAGTTCTGTCGCGTATCCTACAATTTCTTGCAGGTTTATCATTCAAATTAGGAATATGTGACATTATGTAGTGACAATGAACGATACAATATATTCAAACGTTGTATTCATTAAAACAATACATTATGAAACAATACATAACAACCATCCAAACAAAGTGTTAGTCGGAGTTATATACTACATATATAGGATTAAAAAAAATCATGTACATAATTATAATTTTGAATCTTCTTATTATTCTTAATAATATAAGAGAAATACCTGGCAATCGCAATTCTCCAGGTATGCCATTTATTAAATCTTTTTAATTTTCTTATTCAAAATTCTGGCTTTGCCATTACACACGGGTAATCCCATTACAAATTAATAAAGAGAACAACCCAATGACCATGTTTAAGACGTTCAAGTTTTAATTGTGTTATTTTACAGGTACTTCTAGTATAATTATGTATAATTAGTATAAAATATATGTATATCAAGTTCCATTTTCCCTTTACTTTTCTTGAATATTTTTCGGCTATTTGTGTAAGCATCAATATTGTTAAAAATGGGCAAATTATAGAAATCACATACTTTTAAGGCAAAATTACAATCTATCCCTTAAAAGTTTATAATTACAGAAATCCCTCAAACGGATACAATAATATAAGCGCTGATACATTAATCTGATGCACGAGATACATTAATCGTTACGTAAGATACATTATATTTTATACATGATACACTAATCTGATGTACATTTTATACATGATACACTAATCTGATGCGCGAAAATGAGGGATTTTGGAAATTTGTAAAACTTATAGGGGATAATGGTAATAAGTAAACTAAAATGTGAGATTTCTGTAATTTAAAAGATCATCATGTGCATTGGCCGGCTATCTATTTATGGGCCTTCATTTTGGATATGAAACGCTCCGTATTACTATACTAATCACGGGAAAATGAAAATAATAATAATTAATTTTGTTATGAACTACTAAAATGACGAATAGATTGAGATAACTATGTTTAGAAATTTCAGATTTCACTTATGGAGTCACTTTAAGTATATTATTATTGTAATTATTTTTCAAAAAAATCACGACAAATAATTTCAATATCGTATAATTGAGTCCATCTAAACGACTAGCTTATGTATTGGTCCAAGAATATAGTAAAGAAACTAACAGAAAAAGATAAACGCATTCATCCAAATTTTGTTGGTTTCCATATAGTTGGAAATAGGGGTGTGCATTCGGTTTTTTGGTTTGGTTTTACACTATTCGGTTTGGATTTTTGGTTTTTAGTTTTGTAAAAGTGTAACCCAATCCGATCCAAAATAAATTTGGTTTGGTTTGGTTTTCCTCTATTCGGTTCGGCTTTTTTCGGTTTGGTTATTCAGTTATGTCAATAATTAATAACATATATAACCAAAGTAATAATATTTAATCCCTTAAATATTCTTTCTAACATAAATCATAAGTCAAACTTAAAACACAATACTTATAAGTATATCTATTATAGATGTAATTCAAACATAAAATATAAACGTAATCATCATGAAAAGCAATAACCAAAAAGGGACAAAAGTGGTTAACTCCAACTTAATTCTAAACCTAAACATTATATATATATATATATATATATATATAATTCGGTTTTTTTTGGTTTTTCGGTTTTTATTTTTTAAAATCCGAAACCAAACCAAAAAAACAAACAAAGTGATTTATTAATCCAAAACCAATCCGAAAAACCAAAAAACCAATCCAAATAAAAATTCGGTTTGATTTGGTTTGGTTATTCGGTTTAATCCGAATAGACACCCCTAGTTGGAAAGGCCTTTTTTTATTTTCACCTAATTTTATTGGTATTGTTTTTAATTATAAGGCTGTCATGGTATATGCCATATGCTGCGGAGAAAATTTCAACTTCACAAAGTGGTACCTAACAAATGAAAAAGAACAACTCCATAGTTTTTTTATTGGAAAATAAACACATAAATTTAAAACAATTCTAAAGATTTAAAAACTTATTTTTCCATATGATTAAACAAAATCTAAAGCAACCACTCGGCATGTGGCATATAATTCAAAAACAAAACAACAAAATGAGAAAGAACGATATTGTCAAATCAACTATACTATATAGAAAACTCTAAGGACTTCTTAAAGGGAAAAAATCGTAAAATAAATAAATATAAATAATCAAAGACAGAGAACCTTGTACTATTAAGTTCAATATGATTGAATTTTATAATACAACAATAAAAATAAATTAAATAACAATATTTGATTCAACATCAGTGGATTTGGACTTTCATTTAATTTCACCTAATATTCATCCTGATCATAAATAAATCATTCAGGTCTGAATCCTTTTGTTCAACATAAATTCAAAAAGTTGGTATATTTATGTCTTTTGTTCTTTCACTGGTTAAAGTAATTGTTATGATCATAAAGAATAACATATCCCATCTACGGGTATATAAGATCGAGCCAAAAGTCTTATAAGTATTCTGGTTTTCTTAAACTATATGCTCAGTTAAACACATTACATAAAATGAAATGGTATGAATAAAAATCCACTTCTATTAAGTACATACTGCTCCTAGCCGGCACGCGTATATATATAACCTATGTATAATATGTGTATCACTAAGGGTATAACTAATGTATATCTTTATCTATTCCCAATCTTTTCCTACAAAGAGTGATGACATCAATCATACTTGTTTTATAACCAGAGAACAAATTCACTTTCAAAACCATAAGTTTTATACACTCCCTCTCTTTTGTATTTTTTTACTTGTATCTTAGATTAAAAACATTATTTTATGAATAGTGTCAAATCAACGAGGTCAAGTAAAAAGGGACAGATGGAGCACTTTAAAAAAGCATCATTACAATTTACTAGGACAATAGTATATATTATGGATATCCACACTTAGAATGTTATAAAAAACAAACAATCTCATAATTCTCCTAATTAAAACACAATGGCTGAAAATGATGGTGCTGGTGGCTCTCCGGGAACCTCCATGCACGGCGTCACCGGGAAAGAACAAACGTTCGCCTTCTCCGTTACATCAGATCCAAATATCCCTACGGACACAATGGCAAAATTCGCCTTACCAGTTGATTCTGAACACAAATCAAAAGTCTTTAAAATTTTCTCCTTTGCGAAACCACACATGACAACTTTCCACCTTTCTTGGACTTCGTTCTTCACTTGTTTCATCTCCACTTTCGCTGCTGCACCCTTAGTCCCAATTATTCGAGACAACCTTAACCTAACAAAATCTGACATAGGAAATGCCGGTATCGCCTCGGTTTCTGGTAGTATTTTTTCTAGACTTGTTATGGGTGCGGTATGTGATTTGTTAGGCCCGCGTTACGGGTGCGCTTTTCTCATGATGTTAACTGCTCCAACGGTTTTTTGCATGTCGTTCGTGTCGTCGGCCGGTGGATACATCGCGGTTCGATTTATGATTGGATTTTCGTTAGCTACGTTTGTTTCGTGTCAGTATTGGATGAGTACGATGTTTAATAGTAAAATTATTGGAGTAGTTAATGGTACGGCAGCCGGGTGGGGAAATATGGGTGGTGGGGCCACTCAATTGCTCATGCCTTTACTTTATGAGCTGATCCGCCAGGCCGGGGCCACCCCGTTCACGGCCTGGCGGATCGCGTTTTTTGTACCGGGATGGTTGCACGTGGTCATGGGTTTATTGGTTTTAGGGCTAGGTCAAGATTTGCCAGATGGAAATCTTGGTACCTTACAAAAGAAAGGAGACGTTGCAAAAGATAAATTCTCAAAGGTAACTTAATCAAGAAGTATCGGATTTTGCGAGTTTACTAAACTATCATCAATTATTTATCAAAATAATCTCAACTATCAACTATTCCTTTTTTCTACCTCATATATCACCATATTGTTCAAGTAGAAAAAATGAAACAAATGATAGTTGAGATGCGTTTCAATAAGATAGGAATAGTGAACACATAGTTAATTCAGATAAAAAAAAAGTTGTAAAAATATGATGCTTCAAATGTATTTTTGACTATTATTATTTTAGATAAGTATCAAATATTCTTATTTAATTTATTTTTTATTGTTGTCTTATTTAGGTTCTTTGGTATGGTGTGACAAACTATAGAACATGGATTTTTGTTCTTCTATATGGGATGTCACTAGGTGTGGAATTAACCACTGATAATGTCATTGCTGAATACTTTTTCGATAGGTAAGAACATCTTCCTTTCTCATCGATTTACACTCAACATAATTCTATCTCCGTTCTCTAACTTAATTTGAATCTGAATCAGCATAAAATTTATGAAAATATATATTTTTAAAATTTGTGATCTTTAAAATTGTCATTATCATTTGTATACCTATAAATACTTTTGAATTTTTAAATTTTTTAAGAATATCATAACATTTGTGCTTCATATAGGGTAAAACAAAAATTTAGAAATTTATCATTCTGACTAAAAATAACAACTTTAATTTATTATAACTAATGACAATATAATAATAAATTAAAGTTGTTATTTTATAGCATGAAACCTAGTTTAATAACATGTTATAATAAATATATTAGACTACAGTAATCGCGATTTAATTCTATTCATCAAAGCATGTTATTGAAGAAACGAAATAAACTCACATGATGATCATAGATATTATTTTATAATTTTTTGTTTTCTTGATTTAATATTAAGGTTTAAGCTTAAGCTTCGAACGGCTGGTACAATTGCTGCAACATTTGGCATGGCTAACATATTGGCTCGACCCTTGGGAGGCCTAACTTCAGATGTTTTAGCTAACCGATTCGGTATGAGAGGTCGACTATGGAATCTATGGATCCTCCAAACATTCGGAGGAATCTTCTGTATTCTCCTCGGAAAATCCGAAAAACTCCCAATTTCAATTTTATCAATGATACTTTTTTCAATTGGTGCACAAGCTGCAGCTGGTGCAACATTTGGTATTATCCCTTTTATTTCGAGGCGATCACTTGGTGTTATCTCAGGTCTAACTGGAGCTGGTGGAAATTTTGGATCGGGTTTAACTCAACTTCTTTTTTTTACCAACGCGAATTATTCAACTTCGACTGGATTGTCCTATATGGGTGTGATGATTGTGGTGTGTACACTTCCCGTCACGTTAGTGCATTTTCCACAATGGGGAAGTATGTTTTTACCACCTAGTAAAAATATCGCGAAATTTAATGAAGAGTATTATTATGGGTTGGAGTGGAATGACGAGGAGAAGTTAAAGGGGTTGGATGAGGGGAGTTTGAAGTTTGCTGAGAATAGCCGGTCGGAAAGAGGCCGGCGGGTGGTTTCCGTGCCGGATGCTACACCACCTATTGTGTGAATTATGTGTGTTATCGATCTCTATCGCGGTTTAAATTAAAATATTATTAGTATAATTTAATGGTTTGTACTTATTACTTTATTTTTCATGTTGCCATAATCGATTTATTATGAAAAGTTACATTGTTATATGTCATATATATATATACGTACGTTGGTGGATGTGTAGACCTTAACCTTTACACAATTAAGAAATAGCAAATAGTCATGTAATTAACTTGATTTATAACTAAACTGATCAACTTAATTCAAATAAAAATCTGTTAGAAATTGGATACTTTCTATGTCACAATTTATGTGACATATTTCATTTTTTTTAGAGTCAAACGGTTAGTTTGCCCATGAAATCTTTAGTTTTGTACAATAAAATTTATATATTTATAAACTACGTAATAAGTATATTATAAGTCACAATAATTGACAATCACATGAATTGAAACAGATGAGGAATTAATAATTTGATACTAAAAAAAGATTTAGTGAGCAGGAAAAATTAAAACTTTAATATGGTCACACTCACACCGTACCTGGTCATGCACGTGAACGTGCCTTAATTATATTGGTACCTGTTTTCAAAGGTACCAATAACTAGTCAAAAAAAACAAAACAAGTTTCACTTTAACCACAAATAGTAAACTTAGGGGTCGTTTGGTAGAGTGTATTAGAATAATATAAAATAGGGTGCATTAGTAATACCTGCATTAGTTGTGCAAGCATTATTTCTTATACATTGTTTGGTTTGATGTATTAAAAATAACAAATCTTGCATAATTTCTATTAAAAAATATATATTTACAAAAATACCCTTCACACTATATTTATTTGTACACTTCCTTTTCAACGAAGTTATTTGCTAAAACATCAAAGAAATATTTCTTTGCTAAAACATCATTAACTCTTCATTCTTCTTTTTCTTTTTTTCAAAAATAATATTAAATAGTTATACTATTGAGTCAAAATATTTTTGTAAAAAATTGGCAATTTTTTTTTTGTCTACATTGAAAACAAAGCATTTAGATTGTCATCAAGTACTAATAAAATACAGGAAAGTAATGCAATCAACTCAAGAAAAAGGTAGTAATTTACTTGTTCACATCTAATTATTACTAAATCAACTAAGATTAGATTCTTTTACAACAAAAAAATTATACCTTCATTTTTTTTTTATCATATTTTGAGGATGAATTTATGTACTACTAATTAAGAAAAGCATAACGGATGTGAAAAAAGAATAAGTTTTATTTTTTTGAGTTAATAAGTTGGGGTGAGGCAGTGGACTACTTAAAATTTATCATCACAATAGTAAAATATTTGATTAAATTATATTTAAATTAGATTTTTTTAAAGATACTTAAGAGGCCATAAAGACTATTAAGACACCAATAAATTAAAAGACACTAAAAAACAAATCAACATAAAAATAAAAACTTATGACAACAAACAAATGAAAAGACTTTAAGGATAATTTTGTAATTATTTAATCTAATGCAAGTGTTAAAATGCTATGTATTACTAATACCTAAAATTCCTTGATATTAGTAATACACAACTTAATACACAATAGAGTGAATTATTAATGCTTACATTAGTTATAAATTGCTAATACACATCTAATGCATGCATTATATCACTAATACACTCTACCACACGAACCCTTATTGTTTCCAAAGAGAGGCGTAATGTACTACTACTTCCTTTGTTCCCATATTAATTACTCCCTTCGTTTCATTTTATATGATATAAAATGTAGTTTAATTTAGTACCGAATTTAAAATAGAAAGAATTTTTAATCTAATGATATAGTAATGCATATTTGTGTGAATATAAATTATTTTATTAAAGGTAAAATAAACATTTTGATGTTAAGTTAATTAAAAAATATATCATTTTTTTAAAACTGACTTCGTAAAAATTGCGACAAGGGAGTATGTGTGTTATTGTTTGACTATAGATACATGATAATCTTTTTTAGAATTTAGTCATTCTCACCACATTCTTGGTGGTAATTTTTAACATACGTTAAGAGAATGACTAATTTTTGTGTATCGGTATAAATATACCAAAAATAAAAAGTAGTACTCTCTCCGTCCCATTTTATGTGAGATAGTTTGACTTACGGAGTTTAAGAAAGAAAGAAAGAAAGACTTTTAAAACTTGTAATCCAAAATGAATGATAGAAATTTGAGCGCGCGTTTTCAACTAAAATGCAGCGTTCAGCAACGACTGCACTACAATGTCTTAACTTAAACAAAGTAATGTTTAATTGCCACTGTGAAATGTGGTAATATATAGTCTGTATATACAGTATCAGTTTATTTGTTTTGTTTCCCACTCATTATTTAGAGTTCATATTTGAGCTGCGACTAAATTCAAATCACGTACTGCAAGGTTCATTCGGAGGTGGCTCTCCCAACAAAAATTTNTCTATAATAAATATTATTTCTTAACACATGGTTAATAGTATATATCCCAACAAGTTTGACTTACGGAGTTTAAGAAAGAAAGAAAGACTTTTAAAACTTGTAATCCAAAATGAATGATAGAAATTTGAGCGCGCGTTTTCAACTAAAATGCAGCGTTCAGCAACGACTGCACTACAATGTCTTAACTTAAACAAAGTAATGTTTAATTGCCACTGTGAAATGTGGTAATATATAGTCTGTATATACAGTATCAGTTTATTTGTTTTGTTTCCCACTCATTATTTAGAGTTCATATTTGAGCTGCGACTAAATTCAAATCACGTACTGCAAGGTTCATTCGGAGGTGGCTCTCCCAACAAAAATTTTTCCATACCCGAAGCTCGAATCCAAGATCTTTGATTAAGGGTGAAGCAGTCCTACCACTGCACCCACAACCCATGTTGATATACATAGTACAATTACCTAACCTTTCCCCTACTAATTAAATGATAGAAACTAATCCATCACGTTTGAAAAGCCAACAAGGAGTAAATGTAAATTTCGTACAAAATTATACATCACCTAAATCAAGATCCAAAAAATTTTGCACAAACACTACAACAATAACAAACATATTTAGTGACAAACATTTTTCTTTTACCCGCAATATTTATTGTCGTAAAATTATTTAGTAGCAATTGAGTTAATATTATTATATCAAAAATTACTAAATTTTTTTAGCCATGTTCGTATAGATTATTGATTAATAATACACAATATATCAACAGATATAATAATATTATATATCACAAAATAATTGCTCCAAAATGTCATTCAGATCCAGTACTATAAAAAGACGTGACATATGTATTACTAAAAACCATATGTACATTTATATTATATCCTCTTCCAACTATATATAAATTTTCTTTTTTCTTCTTTAAATTTCTTATCCATGGCACCAAAAGAATTTGAAATTGAAGACAACATTATTATTAGTAGTACTACAAATTGTTGCACCGCGAAAATTTCGAAGAAAAATAGTTTGATGAAGAAGTGCAAGGATTTGGCAAAGAAGCAGAAAGCTAAGTTTTATATTCTCAGGAGATGCATAGCTATGCTTGTTTGTTGGCATGAGAGAAATGATCATTGAATTTTATAAGCTTGAAAGTTTATTTATGAATTTTAGTATATAGTTTTGAATCTTTATTTTTGGGTTTTTATAGGTTTCATGATTAGTTTTTGTGCTTTAATATTTTATCATCTTGCTTCATAGTTTAATTTTTTGGGAAGAAGCTAATTTATATTGTGATTTCTTAACTAAATATGTGGTGAAAATAAGTGTACAAGTTGCCACAAGATATATATATATAACTATAGCTTAGATGCATTTAGTATTTGAGTGTTTGAAAGTTTTTCAACTTTGTTTTAGTTTGGAATAAGACTCAATTAATTTTGCAAATTTAAGTTTCCAAATTTGTTTCTTTAGTTTCTCGTTCCCTACAAAATTATTGGGCTAGAAGTTACTCACTTCATTTTATTTATGTTTGACTCTGCACATCCCTTTAAGAAATATTAAAACAAAATAATAGTTTTTCTATGTCACCTTACCCTTTTAAGTCATATGAATGTTGAAAATGATTAGTAGGACTTAATAATAAGGGTAAAATCAGTATAAAATAATAAATTATCTCTTACTTTATTGAACTGAACAAATAAAAATGAATATCTACTTGTATTATAATGGATATGTAAAGTGGACAGAGGGAATAATTTATTCGATCTCAAATATTAGTCATTTTGTCAAACAGAATTTATTTTAAGATATATCATGCATGCTTTAGAATAAGATAAGAAATTATTTTTCTTTCTCAATTCACATTTAGTTAGTAAAGTATTAATCAAATAAGACGAGAATTTTTTTTAGTTTAGATAGTATTCTAGTGTTGCATATGACACTTGGCCAAATTCCATAACAAAAATGGAGATACTAAGTGAAGTGATATATAAGATTTAGGCATAACGTAAGTTTATGATACAATTTGAATTCATTAATAACGTGATCTAAATAATAATTTTTTCAAATTTACTAAATCAAAACAGATAATACGTATCATAAACTTGAATACATTTCAACGGAAAAGGGTAATCAACATGGAGCGGACAGCAAGAATCTGCAGTCTGCACCAAAACAGGGCCACTCGTGTGCACCCTTCTTATTCAATATTCATTTGGTCCACTTTTATGGGACCCTAACCCAATCACATCATTCACTTTCTTCGTTAATACGCTCTCTGTCCATTTTTCATTGTTCCCTATTATATTAATTTAACATATTTTTTAATGAATAATAAATAGAATGATAATTTT
This sequence comes from Solanum stenotomum, assembly GCF_019186545.1. Lineage (NCBI taxonomy): Eukaryota > Viridiplantae > Streptophyta > Magnoliopsida > Solanales > Solanaceae > Solanum > Solanum stenotomum. Next base: position 62,825,396 of record NC_064286.1, on the reverse strand, counting down.
TTATATCATTTTTTCAATACAACAGTTTAATATTTTATATCTAATTTTACTCTCAACATTGAAGATTTAAAACCTTTTTGGTGTCATAGATAAAACTAGAGCACGAAAAAGTTATACTGTTTCAAAGTTGTCAGAGATGCACACATATTTTTAATATAAAATAAAGTATTCCGAAAAGGGAAACAAGATTCTTGATAGGTTTTGACAAAATTATAGCAAGTGCAAAATTTTCTTCAAGAGAAGTCAATCAAAGAACCAATAGTTTAGTAGCTACGTTAAGGTCATTCACTGAATTAGGAAACACTATTTTTTAGCACTCATGTGCAATTGCCTCACCTAAAATAAGTAGCTGCACTTAATAAAAAAAAATTACCGGATCCATGATTTGAATTTTATAATTAGATTCAAGATTTTAGGATATAGACATCAAGAATTTAAAAAAACAAGGTCGATACACTAAAATTTTCGCTATATGCACACTTCTGGATTATTTCATTATAAGAAGTCTCACAGAACAGATACAAAATGCTCACATTCAACACATGTTTTGGCAAACAACAAAAAAAAACTCCTGTTTTTTGGCACCAAAGACATACATCAAGAAAAATAAAATAAATTATAAAAGACAGCTATGGAAGATCCAAATATAAATTATAAACTGAGAGCAAAAAGATCCAAACATGAATTATAAACTGAGAGCAGCAAAGGAGAGATTTCAATTTGCTACTCACAAGTTTTTAAACTGAATTAATACAGAATTCCAAATGTATGTAAAATATGTAAGTAAAACTTGGACAACCTAACTATACAGGTCATCTTCATCTGCTCCACCAGCTGAAGTTGCAAAGGGGTCAGCAGCAGTTCCAGTTGTCCCTGCAGTGCTGGTCTCGGAAAATCGGAATTCAGAACCGAAACCTCTGGACTGTTGCAACGTCTGAGCGAAAGCCTGGTACTTGCGGATATCAGCGTCACTGACACTCCTCCTAGCATACTTCATTGATTCCTCAAAATGAGCAGCCTTGATCTCAGGTACCTCGTCTTCAACGTCTTCCTCCATGGCTTCAGGATTCTCACTTCTCCTTTTCTCCCTCTCGATATCCTGCAAACAAACACACGTGCCCACGTTAGTTTTCTGTAACCAACGGATGCTAGACTAATAGTTATCAACAGACTAGAGGAGCCTCAGGAACTTACTTTCTCAATGTTTTCTCTGATAGCGTATTTGCAAGCACGTTGACAGATCTCTGTAATGTCAGCTCCACTAAAGCCCTGTGTATACTTTGCAAGTGCTCTTAGATCGATGTCCTTAGAAAGCGGTGATTTCCTCAGGCATGCCTTGAAAATTTGGTGACGAGAATCTTCATCAGGGAGAGGAATATAAATCAATTGGTCAAGACGACCAGGACGCAGAAGTGCAGGATCAATAATGTCTGGTCTATTGGTTGCACCAATAATGAACACAGTCTTCTTAGCGTTCATGCCATCCATTTCAGTAAGGAGTTGATTCAAAACTCTGTCAGCAGCTCCCCCAGCGTCTCCCGAACTACTTCCTCTCTGAAAATTTTAACATCAGTCAGTAAGATAGACAAATTCCACAAAGAAGCCATAGATTACTGGTAAAGAACAAGGTAACAAACCTGTGTGGCAATCGAGTCCAGTTCATCAAAAAATAGGACACACGGAGCAGATTGGCGGGCCTTGTCAAATATTTCTCTAACATTGGCTTCACTCTCTCCAAACCACATGGTAAGCAGCTCTGGACCCTTGATACTGATGAAGTTAGCCTGGCATTCATTTGCAATGGCCTTTGCGAGCAAAGTTTTTCCACATCCAGGTGGGCCATAGAAAAGGACTCCCTTTGAGGGAGACATACCAAACTTCTCGAATTTCTCAGGATGTTCCACCGGATATTGAACAGTCTGCGCGACAAGTTGATTGAAAATAAAAACAATTGATGTGAAAAGAACAACAGATTAAAAATAAATTAAAATGGTCATTTCATTAGAACCATAAACATACCTCTTGGAGCTCACGCTTAACATTCTCAAGTCCTCCAATATCCTCCCATGAAACATTGGGAACTTCAACAACCTGCTCAGAAAAAAGTTGCATAGTTAAAATCAAATGAGATTTAGTAGGTGTCATAAATAGAAAACAAGAGAAGATCAGACTTACGGTTTCACGCAAGGCAGAAGGATTGCTCGTCCCAAGAGCAGTTTGGAAGTGCTCATTTGTCACAGCCATAGAGTTTAGAATCTCTGCATCAATGGTCTCATCCTCCAAATCTATCACATCCATCTTCTCTCTGATGCATTGGAGTGCAGCCTCTGTACACAAAGCTGCTAAATCAGCTCCAACATAACCATGAGTGTCTTTGCAAATTCTTTCTAAATCAACCTGCAATGAAAGATCCCAGAGTTAATAAAATGCAAGTCTTGATGGAAGAAGATTTGAGAACAGTAAAAAGTTGAAAATGAAAAATTACTTCTTCAGCGAGCTTCATGTTCTTTGTATGGATACGAAGCACCTCAAGACGCCCCACTTCATCCGGAACACCAATGTCTATTTCCCGGTCAAATCTACCAAACCTTCTTAAGGCAGGGTCAATGCTATTGGGGCGATTAGTGGCACCCATAACAATTACATGGGCACGTGACTTAAGTCCATCCATAAGTGTCAAAAGCTGGGAGACAATCCTCCTCTCCACCTCTCCATTTGTCTTCTCACGTTTAGGAGCTATTGAATCAATTTCATCAATGAAAATAATTGATGGTGCATTCTTCTCAGCTTCTTCAAATGCTTTCCTGAGATTACTTTCACTTTCTCCCGCCAATTTAGACATGATCTCTGGACCATTAATGCAGAAAAAGAACGCACCAGTCTCATTTGCAACAGCTCGGGCTATTAAAGTCTTTCCTGATCCAGGAGGTCCATACAACAAAATTCCTTTGGGAGGCTTGACACCAATAGATTTGAAGAGTTGTGGGTGCCTTAGTGGCAGCTCAACAAGCTCCCTTATCTGAGCCATTTGTTTACGCACACCACCAACATCGTCATAACCAACCTCATCTAGTCTATTCTCGTCTTCCCTAATCACAGGTTCACCCTCACAAAATATTTCAGTATCTGGGGCAACGACACAGTATTCAGCAGGATCAGTCTCGATAACCTTGAACTCAACACTTCTCATGCCTCCCCTTACCAGAAAAAGATCACCCTTCCTCACTGGTCTGTATGCTTCAAGAAAATAGGCTGCAGATAAACAAAATAAAGACACAAGATCATATCAGTGTTTGTATACATAACTAGGATGTGAATACATTACTTCAACAAGAAACATGAGTACTGATTATAATCAACTGCAGATCATATTCATTGCACTCTTATGTGTATACTGTAACCTAAGTCCAGCCTCTTTATTACATGCATACACCAAAATCAAATATCCAAATTACTAGGAGTGGCAAGCTAGCAGACAGAAGAAATTCTAAAACACATAATACTTACGCTTCAAGTAAGCATCAAAGAGGTTCCCAGTGACTCCTTCAATGGTGTCATCAATGGGAAGAATGTGTACGCGTTTGCCATATTTGACATCAGGACACTGATGCACAGAGACAACATCACCAAGTCGAACCCTTAGGTTATTTCTGACAACCTTGTTCATCCTAATCTTTGGCACGTCACAGGTGTCATCAGCAAGGGCAATGCAGATTGTATCTTTTCTCTTCTTACCCTGTAAAGAAAAACGAAGTTTTAGAAATTAAATCATGTCTAACCATAAGATCATCATCCTAATCATATTATTCATATCCCAGCATCCAACTACTATCAGGCCCTTCTTGTATCACCATAATATAGTGGCATTACAGAGAAACCTATATATTCTCAAGTGGCAAAACAGAACTGCAATCATGAGAGCTTATCTAAACCTATTGGTCACTGAACATGGGGGAAGAAACAAAAAAAGGGATGGGAACAAAAACAAACCAAAAATGTCAGCATGCACTATAACCTCTTCAAAATAAAAGAAATAAACACATAAACAGAACAAAGCTAGATTCTTTAGGAGAAAAGAGCCAATATCTAAAAGCTTCTTTCAGCAAACTTAATCCATAGTCTTAGAAGTTTCAACTCTTCATCGTGAAATTGACTCAGAGCAAAAACAAGCACAGGAGCAAATTTTCTCATAGAGGTAAAGACAGCTTTAAAATACCAAAACCAAATTTAACCATGAACTCCATACACATCTATCATTACTATCTTCATCGATAGTTATAAGACTCTAAACCAATCAAAACACTCATTATCATGTGTGAAATTTAACCCCGAAAAGCTACCAAAGTTTAAAAGTTCCACAGAAAAAACCAGAAAATTGAAGAATTTTTAACAAAATCATGGGTAAAAATCAGACCTTGATCATGATTATCAGAAACCCAAATTCCGAATTCAGATTTCCAATCGAACTCCATAACCCTCACACTAGCCACCATTATTGAAAACCACAATACAAAGAACTAAAATCCTATAAAACCCCTCTTATAATTGGTGAGCCATAAGCACATAGAACTACCAAAGCTTAATACTACTTGCACATCTAAAAACAGCAAACTCAAGTAAATTTTAACAAAATCATGGGTAAATATCAGACCTTCATCAAGATTTCAGAAAGCCAGAACCCCAATTCAGATATCCAAGCAAATTAAAAAATCCCAATCCAAACACCCACACATTAAATCGAAAACCCTAGTACAAAGAACTAAAAACCCATCAAACCCCTTATATAATCGGTCATCCATAAACACACAGAACTAAGGCATGCTTTCATCGCTTCCGTGCTCCTAGTTTTCCATTGCATTGAGGAAGGTGATGTCCTATGGTTCAAAGTTTAGTACTACTTGCACAGCTAAACACAGAACTCAAGTAAAATTTACCAAAATCATGAGTAAAAATCAGAACCTTGACCAAGATTTCTAAATCCAAAAACCCAAATTCAGATTTCCATCAAACTCCAAACCCCTCACACTATCCACCATTATTGAGAACCATAATACAAAGAACTAAAAACATATCAAACCCCTTCACATAATCGGTCAGCCATAAACTACCAAAGTTCAATATTCTACTAGCACAGCTAAAACACAGAAACCTCAAAGCAAACTTTACCAAAATCATGGGTAAAAATCAGACATTGACCAAAATTCCTGAATCCAAAAATCCAAACTCAGCTTCCCAATCAAACTCCAAAACCCTCACACTAACCACCATTATCAAAAACCACAATACAAAGAACTAAAAACCCATCAAACCCCTCATTCAATAATCAACCCATAAATCCACAAAACAACCAAAGTTCAAAACTTGCACAGCTAATCACAATAAACTCAACTAAATTTCAACAAAAAAAAATCAAACCTTGATCAAGATAGTGTCACCACGAAAAAGCTGAAGCTTCTCCATAGTATCAGGATGAATAGCAACAACAGAGTTGTCATCATTGGTTGCTTCATCCACCACAAGTCGATTCGGCGACTTCTTCCTCTCCAAAATCGCTGTACTAAAATCCCTCTTTGTCCCTTTACTGCACACACACAAACACACATTTTTTTCACATAAATACCAAAAAAAAATCGAAAATCTAACAAATTGTAAAGATCTGGAAAAAGGGTACTTACGAATCGGAAGATTCAGCTTTGTTAGTCATGATTTTGCAGAAATTTATTTGTTTCTGAAGAGTTTTGATTTGTTTGAGTAATATTTATAAGAGAAAAAAAATCGGCCGAAGTTGCAGGGAATTGAGAAAACGAAGAGTTATATAAAGAGGAATATCGCTATTTCTTGTTATCAAAGAAATCTGTTTTTTTTTTATTTATTTATAAATAATTGTTTTTATATTTATAGACTATAGAGTATATAACTTTCCTTTTTCATTGTTTAAATAGGAAGTAAACACTTTTTATTTTACTTTTTTTAGTAGGAAGTAAACACTTTTTATTTTACTTTTCTTTCAAAATAAATAAAATCACTATTAAAAAAAAATATTTTCCTTTATTTTACTTTTCCTTTTCTAATACGAATTTTAATGTGAATTTTTAGAGTTCTTTCTTTGGGCTCGATAATTTTTGGTAGGGATGTGTAAAAACCAATAAAAAAATGTTATTAGTTTATAGTTGTTGGGTTAACGTGTTTTTAATTGGGAAAATTGTATGAAATAGCAAATTATTAATTCAAATTAAATGTTATAGCCATAGTTTATTTTATTTGTAATTCGCAGCAAACATCCATTTTTTATTGTCATCTGGTTCGGTATACAATTACCCATTCGGTATACAATTACTATTTTTTAGTTTGCTTATACAAATTCAATTTGTTGTTTATATATATTACCCATTCGGTATACAATTACTCATTCGTTATACAATTACTATTTTTTAGTTTGATTATACAAATTCAATTTGTTGTTTGTATATTTTTCATAGTTATACATAACAAGACATGCTTGTATAATCTATTTATGTATATATGTAGTAATTTTGTTTATATACAATTACTATGTTTTAGTTTGTATACAGATCAATATACAGATTACCGAAACATACAGATCAAGACATGACAGGTTTTTATGTATAAGTATACCAAAATATACAAATACAGTGTATATATATATCGAAATATACAGATTAATAGTAATAGCAAACATAAAGTTTGCTATGGAGCGCAATTATACAAACTATAGTTATAACATACAAACATGATTTTTATGTTTGCTAAACCTAAAATTTAATCTTTTTAATTATTTTACAAAAAAATAAATTATTGGTTATCAATTTGATTTTGGTTTTCAATATTGGTTATTATGTTGCTCTTTAGCCTTCAATTCACATTATTGTCCTAATTCTTTTATTTGTGTTGCAGTTGTATAGTTCTTTTCACGTCACTTACTAATATTTCTATTTTATAAATATTAGGGGTGCGCATCGGTCGGTTCGGTTCGGTTTTAGGTGTTATTGGTTCGGTTTATCGGTTTTCGGTTTGTAAATACTTCAAACCGATAACCAAACCAATAACATATTCCTTATCGGTTTTTGGTTAATCGGTTTATGGTACTTAACGGTTCGGTTTTCGGTTTAACCAATAAGAAAATACTCATATATATTATATACACGATAAGAAAATTTTCAAATAAACCATATGATTTTTCCAGCATTTGGCATGAAAGTAATAATCATAAAAGTAACAATAATTTTTCTTGCAAGTTTAGACACTAGACACATTCAAAGGAAAAAGTGTGAAAGTATCAATCGTTTAACCATTAACAAAAAGTGTGAAAGTAACAATCGTTTAACCATTAACAATAAGACTAGTAAATTTAGTATAGTCTTATTGGGTTATCGGTTTAACCATTAACAAAAATTATAAAACCGGAAACCGAACCAATAACCCAATAAAAAAATTTGCAAAACCGTTTAAAAACCGTTAGCCCAATAACCCAATATCAATAAACCAATAGTATTTTTTTTGATTCGGTTTATTGGTTAAATCGGTTTTTGCACACCCCTAATAAATATTATATAAAGTTACATTATTGTTTTGTTTGGGAAAGTCATATAATTTTTTTTATTGGTTTGGCTATTAGTTTTGTGTATTTAATTCAATTTTTTATTTATTTAATTTTGTAATTTAAATTTAAAAACTAAAACCAATTAAACGAATCAATAATACATAAAATCGAACCGACCAATTGGAGGTTAGTTTGAAAAAAACAGAAGGACTTCGAATATAACTATACTAGCAATCATAAATAGATAGTACTAATTGGATTTTAGGTATGAATCTCAATCAATCTATACTCAAAAAGGAGTAATACATGGAGAAGGATTATACCATTTAGCCTCCACCACAATAAGAAGAACAAAACAGAAAAGTGTTGGAAATAACTTCGACGGAATAATTAGGTTTGTTTTTGAACAACATGCATAAAAATAATCTTCTACTTGACTAAGTGAACTTAAATACGCCCCCTCATATCATACATATATACGTGTTATCTAGGAAGATAGTTTCCATTACAGAGTTATTTCACCTTGGCATGTATTCTTACTACTAATTGTTTTGGACTAGGTACTCGAATGAAACTGGTACTCTTAAGGGGTCGTTTGGTTGGGAACAAGTTATCCCATGATTAATTATTCTGGGATAGTTATCCTGGGATAACTTATCCCACCACTATGGTATAAAACTATAAATGGTGGGATAAGTTATCCCAAACATGACAGCCAAATAAGACACCAATTTTTTATTCTAGGACTATTTTTTTTTTATCCCAGTACTATTTTTTTTATCCCTCATATCAAACAACCCTTGAGTCGTTATTAGCTGCTCATAAGACCGTATCCAAATTTATAATAGTTGTGTTTGCATGTATCTTGACTAATTCTACGAGTATCTATTGCCTCCTAACAGTAGAGCCGAACTCACATGGTAAGGAGGGGGTCACTGCACTGGTTAATTTTGGAAAAAATAAAATTCGATATATATATATATACCTTGAGATGTGAACATATATTTTATTAGCCACCTTCAATTCTATTCTCGTCCATACCACCATTATAAAATTACACTAGATACATCATTTCAGCTTTATTCTTGTATCTGATCAGAGATACATTAGATATATATGTGTGCCCCTGTAAAATCAATTCTTAATTATACAAGGATATACTACATATTTGATATTAGATAAGTGTATCTATGCGGAGATATACTAAATATTTGATATCAAATACACGGATAAAATTGATATTTGCGAGATAAAATCGATATCAGAAACGAAATTAATTTTGGATACATAGATACATAAGATTTGCAACACTTAAGTATATTTTGAAATACCGACACATAGGAAGAGAGGCGAACGAAATACACAAATAAATGGAATTGATTCTCGTTACACAAATACATACAATTTGTAAAACTCAGATATATTGGGGAGAGGCGAGCAAGAAAGGGAGAGATACAAGCGAGAGAGTTAGTGTATCTCATATACATACAAATCGCGCTTAGATATTAGTATATCTAGTATAAATTACACTTAATTTGACCCGCATATACCTAGGGGTGGCAAGTTTCGAACAGGCAACCTCAAGAGCGAAAAGTGATAAAATTATCAGATGAAGTGTTCTTGCGTGACATACTATAACTTAACCAATGTCGCATCTGTTAGTGGTAGTGCCCACATCTGTTGTTTCATTGGTGTTTGAATTTGAGATCTCACGATACTAGACGCACTTCATTAATAACTAACTAAGCCCCAGTCTTGGGCTCAACAAAAAATGTTACTCCTCAATCCAGCTTATATTCTTGTGCGAGCTACAATCAAGTAAAAAAGCTTTATGTATAGAGTCATTGATTAAAATTTAAACAGAAGAAACAATTAATGAATTAGTAGAGGCATCCCATCAACTTAATTAGAATACAATTATGAAATGAGAATATATCTTATGCTCTTTAACCAAAGTTTAGAAGAACCTTTTTTTTTTTATGAATGTAAACATATCTTATACACTTTTGTCTTTCACTTTTCGAAATGTTGTTTCTTCTCTGGACATATTTAAGGAGAGATGTACGAAAGAATCGTCACTAGCCTGAGAACAGTAGTAGGAGATACGAAGGAGTTCCCATAACAATGGATTTACACCAAGAATCAGCTTCGAAATACTACTTATTTACCCGAGTTATGGATGAGCTAACCAACAAAATACAAGACAAAGTCTCATTTACTAAGGATATTGTCTTAATTGACAAATTCAACAAAGGTATCAATCAAGAGCTTCAACTCATGTCGAGCTGGATGCATGTACTTGAGCAACCTTTTCGACCAGTTTTTTGGATGCTGCGTGGAAATATGAAAGACGAACTGCTGAGATAGTGATAGAAAGAAACCACAGTACAGTTAGCAGCAGTACAATAGCTGTGTTGGTCGAAAGAATTGATTGCATTTTGTGAAGAAAAAAAGAATTCTGAGGTAGACAACTGTTGAACTGAACTGTAGTTCATATTAGTCCACGTAGTTCAAAATTGGAGTGAATTGAAGAAAGCATAAGAGGGCTGGGGACAAGGGGCCAGCTGGGAAGATAGCAAAAATGTTACTATCATGGCAACTTAATATCTATCCAAAGTACATTGTACCAAGCTGATTATTTATGTACCTGAACCTGTAAATGCCTCGTTTCTTGTATTCTTACCATTCAAATCTTTACTATCCAATAAATATACATCTTTGGTGAACAGTCCTTTTCTCCTTCCCAACTTTCTGTGGCTTCAAACCTAGCCACATTTGTGCATACACACTGTATGGTACCAATAACAATGTATGCACTGTAATAGTGTGTATGCAGACTTTACCCCTACCTTGGAAGGGAGAGGTTGTTTCCGCTACACACTATATGGTACCATAAAGTGGGGGTGGGATATGAATTAGAGAATGGGTTTTTTGGTTCAATAGCAAGGGAATTAAGTGCATGTCATGAATTTGAATCATGCATCGGATTAGAATTTTGAATCGTGTAAGAATTGGCTTTCAAGAGTTTCTGAATTATACTTGAGAAAACAAGCGGAAAAATAGAAGAAAAGGACAGAGGAAGTACAAGACAATTCGATTTTCACTCGACAATCCACGGAAGAGAACAGTGTCAAAATGAAAATGTAAACTGGATAAATAGGATTGGTTACTGGCAAACCATGTTCCCAAAGACCCCTTCAACAGTGACATTTCTATTGTGTCCCTTTGTGGGGAGGACAAGTTGGATAACCCAAAAATAGCTTGTCAAATGAGAAAATAAAGGCGGACACGGTAGTCAGATACTATAAATAGGAGATTCCAATTCTTTTGGAAATATCACTTAGAACTTTCACAATAGAAAAACAAAAACTTGCACTTTTCTCAACATATTTTAGCAAGAATGAGCAAGAAAAGCAAAAAAACAGAAGTCATATGTGGGGACTATTTTGCCAAGGTCAAGAAGATCATGAAGCTTTTTGAAAAGACGTTTCTCCACAACATCAGCAACTGGAAAAAATGGAAAGGTCAAGTTACAACTTCAACAAAGAAAGGGCACTTCTCGGTGCTCGCTCTGGGGGTGAATGCAGAGCCAAGGAAATTCTCATTGGCTTTAGATTATCTTTCTCATCCTACTTTTATCAAGTTACTAGAAGAAGCAGAAAGAGAATTTGGATATTACCAGCAAGGCGTGATAGTCATACCATGTGAAGCCAGTGAGATCCAAAGACTTCTTTTACGCTGAGATTGCCATACAATGCTGCAGTACATAGGAGTTAAGAACCGTGTGCAACTAAATGAAAATAAGTACAAAAGGGTTTGAGGTACCGAAAAGTAAAAAAATTGATAACTACAATGCACATTGCATGTATGTGAGTTTGTGTTGCATGATTGTTTCAAATAAACAAAATGCAAAAACCATGTAAGACTTGGATGAATCTAAATCATTATTTGCAACTTTAATCCTCGACCATATCAGCTGTAAACTGAAATGGGGCTGCTAGACCCTGAATTTTCCATTAGACGCGTTGAAAGCAAAATATTTGTAGGAAATTTAATATAGCTAACAGTAGATCATAGAAAAGGAACACACTTAGTTTTCTACCCTTCTGGCTTCACACCAAATGCATTTTGTTGGTGATTAAATTGTGGTTTGAGTAATAAACTTGGTGCTTCATGTTTTGTGGTAATAAACTGAATCTAGCCTATCCTAGGCTTTGCGTAGATTGTTGCCTCATTGAGTTTCACAAATCAGTTGAGTAGGCAACTAAAACCAATCACTATAATTCTATAGAAATAGTACAGTGACATTAACTGGTGTATTGATAAGGCACTGAATGAGATAGAGTGCAGAGGGTGTCTATAACGAAATCAGTCAGTCAAGAATGACACTGAATCGTGTTTTATGAACAACATAAGAAAAGCCCTTCAAACGAAATATATCAGCAAGAATCTGATGCAGTTCACAGTCGATCAAAAAATCTAAGTACCATAACATATAAAAGCATCCCGATTATTACAAATGATGCACCTAGTTTAGATATCCAGCAACAGTAACTGAGAGCACACAGAATGGGAAATCAGTTGAATAAAACCATTAGAAATATATTCACGTTGCAGAATTCATTGCTGTTAATACTTTAAATACGAAAGAGGCAAGAGATTAAAATTTCATAAGGTTTGAGAGAACACCACAAACAATTAGCCTGGACAAGGCAACTTCAGCAATTTAATGATGAAAAAGGTTGTAAGGTTTGCAAGAAATGCCATTAGTATATTTTCTTCCGCAAAATTAATTGACGATACTAGTGCCGCTGACAAAAGCATAATGAAGAATCAAATTATCACTATATTTATTAATATTCTTACTTCTTCCAGTTGGATAACCCCAAGTGGCTGTGGGATATTTCTACCAATTGGAGCTCTTGCCCATGGGGATGGTCTATACGGTTCATAGTTATCCTCTTACTACAAGACACTTACCTAGGCAATGCTTAGACCCACTCGACCCGGACTTTTTGGTTCAGTTCACCCGTACATTCCCCAATTGTCTGATTGTTGCTAAGCAGTTTTTGGATATCAAACGGACCTCCCTCGGAAGCATTTTAATATTCCCCCTTTTGCAATAAATTTCGTCAGCACATGTTGCTCTAGCTAATTGTCCTAAGAAATATCTGATTTCTGGAAATATTTACCACTTATTAAACAAACTATACCATCAACTTAGATCAACGAATGAAGGAGTTTTTCTCATTGCCCACTATACTTTATTCCAGTTTCATGAATACAGTAGAACCCATGTATCTGTTTAATAGAAGCAGCAAGTGGTAGACTCGTGAATCCAAATTACAAGGTTATCAAAACTGTGAATGAACAGGCAGGAGGGAAAACCATAGGCATTCATGAAAAGTAAATGACAGGGATCAGTATCATAGGAGAAGCATCATATTATGTTGTACTCACATCTCCTAAGGAAAAAATGACTCAGTTTCATGGGGAGACATGGATTCAGTTATAATCGCGAGGGTTGGGGGTAGGGGGATGTCAGTCTGGCAGAATTACAGTAATGCTATTCCAAGGTGCACACCTCAGGATGTTTAAATGACAAGTTAAATCATTTGACATGAGAAAGCCAAACACTAAGCTATAAGTAAAATGGCACATCAACTTTTTTGAAGTATAGATATTATTAGTTGCAATTTTGGTACTCAAATTAGTGTTTCATCTATTCTTAGTCCACAGATTATTCTTGTCCCCAGTTTTACTTCCAATTTGCATGAAAAAGAAAAAGAATCACAGTCAATCACCTTAAAAAATACATGATTCCGTTAGAAATCCTTGATAGTTTCCATTTTTATTCATACTTCCTCCCTTTTCATTTGTTTGATAAGATAAGGGAACAGATCAGTAAATGGAGAATTAAACAACTAACCTCAAAAAATGCTTTGCGCTACATCAGACTTCATCATAGACTTGTAGCATTCACAAGACAACTATAGTTTAACTGACTTCTATCTAGCCTAGTTAAGTGTTGATCTTCCTAACAGAATATGAAAGAATCCATCAAGCTAGCCATTCCATGAACAAATTTACAACTGAGTCAACTCCTGCCAGTTTTCCATAGCTTGCCTAAGTATCAGCTCTGCTCTCCTCTTCTTATCATTTTTCTCTTCATCCCGCCTGAACCCCGATGCTCTCTCTGAGAACTCTTGTTCTTAAGTCTCGGACCCAAAGAACCGCACAAGACTTTCTTACCAGATCTACACTCTAAACATACAGCATGCTTCTTATCAGGAGGTTTTTCTCCATGTTATATCCAGTTTCAGAAGGATCATCCTTCATTGTCTCGATTGCAGCAGAAAACAACTCCAGCAAAAAAACATGGTTTTTTGTCCATTTCATTGTAAAGTTTAGCTCTAATAGGAACTGCAGCCTATATCATTTTCTCCCTTCCTTTGCTGTCTTTGCTAACTCAATTTTATCAGCTTACGGATCAGATACCCTCTCATTCTATGCAAATGTGTGTATGCTAGTAAACCGATCAGGAAAATGAAGGCAGCCATAAAAGTAATCTCTTGAGCTAATTTCACAAACTCAACAATATCCGTGATAATACGAGAATCCAAATCCACAATGATTCACCTCTAATGCACCTATGATCACATATGGACTTCACCATTGAAAACCTTCAAATCTAAACATTTTCACATATCTGTACCACCGCAATTCTCAATATTTTCCCTTAATTAAAAAAAAAACTAACCTTTCAGCTCAAACTTTGGGTTACTTATACAACACAGAGTACCACTAACAAACAACCTAATTTGCAATTGAAACACAAAAAGAATCAAAAACTTATTCAACAAACAAAATACGGACCTGGAAATCCCTCAATTTCACGGTATACACACAGATTCGGGCCGGCGGAGTAAGTTGAATTCCAAAAAATGCAACAACTTTGAGAGCAAAAGAGAGAAGATATGTAATTGCTGCAATGAGGGCAGATTATCGATATAATCCGCTATTAATCTTTAATTGAGATCAATAATTTTCCTAAAATAACATTGCGGAGATAGGGAGACTGTTTTCGAAAAACTTTTCGACTCAAGTGCATATGTTAATTAAAAAAAAGTAGTATAAAATCTACGCGGAAAAAATAATAGTAAAAAAAAAAAGAGGATAATCGAAACACTATGTATATATATGACAAAACTAGAGAAGTATTAACAACCCTAAACCTACGTGGTCCAAGACAACACTCCACCTATACTAATCTTCTATTTCGATATACACCTCCCTTCGTTCCTATCTAGAATCCTCAATAATATGAAGTTGAGTCATATCCAATATAAACTTTTTTTAATATTTAAAAGTTTTAATCATTTTAAAATTAAATCCAAATCAAATAAATTAAGAAGAGTACATTATTCTAGAGTGAGAATACGTGCCCATTTCCGTAGACACAAAAGCTGAAAATGGCTTCTGTTTTCCATCTTCCTTCATCTCTCACATTCCCCAAAATCTGTCACTCTCCCGTCAAAGCATCACATTCTCATTCCAGAATTTCAGTCAAGAATGAAAACCCACTTCCAAAATTATCCAAAATTTCAGAATTTTCATCAAAGGCTTTGAATTTCTTGCTTTCTGGTTCTTTAGCTCTTGCTCTTTCACTAACAGGTAACTTATCAATTAAATTTAGTATTTCTATGCATTGTCTTTTGTAGTTTCTACAGTTGTTGCAAATGGGTTCTTGTTAAAGCTTACTATTTCGACTTTATTGGCTTGTTTTACATACTAAAGATCGTTAGAACTGTAAATTGACTGCTAGGAATTTGTTTTTCTTTTTTGCTGTCCCTATATAGTATAAAAACTTTGATGGGTTGGAATTTTTTTTTGTAAAAGCGAGTTCTGAGGAGTTCAGAGTAAGCTGGAGCTCATAGATAAGTTTGATTTGCAGTAAAAATTAGCTCATAGTTCAGTGCCCTTTGATTTTCAACTCTATTTGTGCATTTTCTCATTAAAGACCTCTCTTTATTTGTGCTTAAAAACCCAACCGATCTTAGAGCTTTTTTGCGCTTTTCGCTTTTGACAACATGATAAAAATCTGGTTTATAGCACATGAGGGTATGATTTAGTGGTCAACAAATTACATTGAGAATCATGAGGTTTCACGTTCGATTCTCAACGGAGGCAAAAACACTAGGTGATTTTGTCCTATCCATTCAAATCTTGGTGGTAGCAAGTACATGTGGAATTGGAATTAGTTGAGGTCTGCTCAAGATGGGCCGGACACCATGGTGTAAGGGCTTAAGTTGTCCATAAGTGTGAGCAGCCAATGCAACTTATAAACATGATCAATTTCTCTAACCAAACATAAATTTATAATCCTCAGGTCGACTGGGTTCGGATGAACCCGTACCACAAGGCTACATCCGCATATATCTCGAACTCTATAACTCTAGCCAGATGCATGCTGGTCTAAATTGTTAGATTATGTTCCCAAGTTTCCTCGTCTTAGCAATCCTATAATCTGCGTCTTAACATTCGATAAGTGATTTCTGATTCAGCTTGCTTTTCTTCTGTAAGACACAATACCATATTACTTTTCAAATGTATCCAAGGGAAGGCAAATTGCTAGCTTCAACAACCATTATCCGAAAACTCTACTTGAGACTTGAAATTGTCATATTGAGCTCCTTTTTCCAGCCTTAGTTATCCCTTTGAGTAAGACATGTGCGATGCCAAATTTTCATGGGGATCTGCCAGAGAAGTATTGGATTAATACATGCTTCCGATAGAATTTCCGAAAGAGTCCTCTAGTTTAGCAACAAAACAGAACATCTTGTAGACCTTCTGAAATGACATTCACTTATGTTAGAGAAGATATATTCACTTGATTTACAATGTTGAAATGGCACAACATTTGAACTCATTCTGGTGTCATCTTACTATATAACTATAAAGTAAGTGCTATCGTAACAATTGGATTGTTAATACTTAATAATTCTTATTTAATTAAAATAATTTTTAGTTAGTTCGTTCTTATTTCATAACACTGAATCAGTAGGGAATGTACTTCAGAACACTGCAGGATATATTTTCTTGGATATGTTCTAATTCTTAGGAAATGTGTGCTTTGATACTTCTGGACTTGTTTTTTTCTTGGATTAGAATGCTGAGTGAAAAATAAACCTACCGTTGTAGGAGTTGGTATTGCTGAGGGAAAGGTTGGGGTGAACAAGCCGGAACTGCTTCCTAAGGAGTTTACTTCAGTTATTGATGTTGCTGGCTTCCTCTCGGATGGTCAGGTGTGATTTATGGTCACTTGATAGGAGAGGCATTTTATTGTTCTTACGCTCATCATATTTCCTTGCGTTGCTTTCTCTGCTAAAAGACTTTTGATACGCGGTTTAAAAATTTTGCCCGTCTATATTTTCCTATGCGCACTGAGATATCTGTTATTTCATATGAAAGGAACAAAGATGCTCATGATTATTATTATTTGTTCACAGGAGAAAAGACTTGCACAAGAGATCACCGATATAGAAAAGGATACTGGTTTTAAGCTGAGAGTTTTAGCTCAGAACTATCCTGATACGCCTGGTACATATACTATTATTGGTGTCTAATTATCTCTCGTCTATCGGTACTTAACTAAAATTCTTTAAAAGTATAATGGTGATGTTTCAACGCTATATTCACAGGATTAGCTATTAAAGATTTTTGGCAAGTGGATGACAGGACTATAGTTTTTGTTGCTGATCCAACATTTGGTAAATAGTATGCCAGAAATCCTTCTTTTTTTCCCAGATTAAATCTGTGCTGATGAATTATCTTCTGTTGCTTATTGTGTTTGTTCAGGAAACATACTGAATTTCAACGTTGGAGCTACTGTGGATCTCGATATTCCACGTAGCTTCTGGAGCCGTTTGGCAGGGACATACGGAAACATGTTTTATTGGAAAGAAAAGGTAAAACTTTTAATTTTTTCCTTTTCCCTCGAGTTACATTTCGGATATTTTGAAGTTTGAGTCTTGTATGAATCTGATGTGTGAAACAGGGTGAAGACGCGTCTATTGAGGCTGCTGTTATGGCTATATCAAGCTGCTTGAGAGAACCAGTTGGTCCGAATAATTGCTCAGAGGTGAAGTAATATCCGCGTGACACTGTAGAGCTTGTTCCATTTTTCAATTGATCTCTCTACAACATATTTGTCGATAAAATGTACATCGAAAGATGAATGATCAATGTAGTGTTATACAATGTATTTTCTTACTGTCATTGTAAAGAAAAGGAAAAGGATGAAAGAAGCTATAGACCATTTATATTCTGGAATTCGAACTTGTGATATTGGCTCCATTGATGGAGAAATTGCATATTTTAGAGAAAATTTCACACTGTTATGGTCTCTCTTTAAAGGCTTTTTAGCTATGAAAACTACTTGGGGGGGATAGTGTTTCTTGAGGTTCATTTTAGTTTTCGTGATTGCTAAATATAACTGGTCTAAATAGTCGTCATTTAAAAAAAATCGAACAACAACATACATACTTGTGTAATTCTACAAGTGGGATCTGGGAGGGTGGTGTGTATGCATTCTTACTTCTAGCTTATAAAGGTAGAACAGTTTTTCGAATGAGTCTCGTTCAAGTAAAACATGTAAAGAATCAAGTATGGAAAGCAGACGCAGTAGTGAAGAAGTCAGGTTGATAACAATAAAGAAGAGAATTATAGCAACAAGAAATATTACAATAGCCGAAGCAAATGAAACATCAGGTAGTACTAATATCAAAGAATAAGATAATAGGAGGGTGATAATAACAATACTAATATCGGAAATAGACTACACTCGACTAGCTACTAAGTGCCCTAATTCTTGACCTATATATTTTCTTATAATCTAGGGTCATTTTCTCTGTAAGCCACACATTTGTCATGTTCTGTATAATTACCTCTCCCCGATACTTCTTTGCGTTACCTTTTACTTTTCTTCATTTCTGCATAGCCAATCATCTCTCACACCTTACTCCCTAGTGAATCTCTTATAGTAATAATAAAAAAAAAGGCATAATACATAAATTGGGCCCTAAACTTGGCTTCGAATTTTAAGTATGACCTCTAACTTTCAAAGTGCACAAGTAGGCACTTCAACTATCCAATTCTTAAACAAAAAAACATGTGAATCCAACCTGGCATAACGCGTGATTGAGACGCAATTCAAGCGCGTCAGGGGTATTTTTCGAGGCCCACAACAATAAAAAAAAATGAAAATGACAATTTTACCCTTAATAAATCCCTTTTAAATATATCTTTGTTTTTTTCAAATCAAAATCCCATTTTTCTTCTTCCTAATTCTAGTACTCAAGCTTATTTTCTCTTTTTGTGCACAATTTCTGGTCGTTTTTTATGTAATGGCTTCTATAATTTTTTTTGTCATTGTGTAAAAAGAGCTATAATGAAGATTTCTTGGTCTACAAATAATTCAGGTATAAAAAAAAGTGAATTTACATTCATGGTGACAATTTCTACCAAAAATAAACTTTCAAAAAGCAAAAATTAACATAACCAGACTAAATTGAGGAAGAACAACACATAAACATCCAAAAGATAAGAACTTTGACCACAAATCTTCACAATTTTACTTTGATTTGCAAAGAAATTAGGGCTAGGGCTCCGCTGATGTTGAGTGAAAATCGAGCAAATTGGGAAAAGAAAATACGACCCTACCCTTTTGTATTTTAATTTTTTTTTTTAAAATTATAAAATACGTGTAATTTTTTAATTACGTGGCAGCCACTGAGTGGCTCAATAAGCCATGTAGGAGTGTTTGTATATCACACAATTTGGCTGTTGGATTCGCGTGTTTTTTTGTTTAAGAATTGGATAGTTAAAGTGCCTACTTGTGCACTATGAAAGTTAGAGGTCATACTTAAAATTTGAAGCCAAGTTTAGGGTCCAATTTATGTATTATGCCTAAAAAAAAATAGTTTAGTTGAAGTAACTTTAATTTTCAACTTTTATAATGTATAGTCTGTGTATTTTATTCAGTTATAAAGAAATTTACATAATAATAATAAGTCCACGTATAAAATAATTACAAGTAAATATATATATAATAATCATTTCTTGATAAACAAATTAAGTTATATATTAATGGGAAACATGACAAATATACCTTCGAACTATCATAAATGGTATGTAGATACCCTCCGTCCAAAAACTAGAACATATATACCCTTTATACTAACCGATATACACGTGTCATAATCTTATCCACCAACCCGACATTTATTAAATATCAGATCGACGAATAGGATTGCGCCACGTGTACCCTTTTAGTCTTCCGTTAGAGTGAAGGGTATATATGCTCTAGTTTTTGGACGGCAGGGGCAACAATGTCCCAAAAGTATGACGGAGGGTATCGATATACCATTTACGATAGTTCAAAGATATATTTGTCCTTTTTCCCTATATTAATTACTAATTACAAGCTTGATCATCAAATTCTCTCAATCTTGAGTTGCAAAATAATCTTTTCTAATTCCTCATGTGAACAAGGAATTTCCAAAACACCTTTTTGTCTAAATCCATATTCTTCTTCAGCCAACTGTAATAACCTCAAAAATGTTGGATTTTTTAACCAATTCAATTCTAAAATAAACCTTTTTCTCTCTTCCTTAGTATTGACAGCAAAAATAGCAAAATGTCCTTCCTTCACATCATATGGTACAACTTCTTCATCTTCTATCGACGTTTCTTCGAAATAAATTCTATTTTTATCGTCATCATAACGAGGCAAAAAATGAATCTTGATGACCTTCTTGATTAAAAGCTTAAGTATTATCATGCCTTTAATTCTTTCTCCTTCAATTATCTTGAACATTTTTCAAATGAGATTTTTTTTTTTTAGGAAAATTTGTGAGATAATAATGTGTAGGACTGAAAAGGGGCTTTTATAATTAACTTATGTAGGAAAAGAAGGGAACAAATGAAATTTCTAAGAGGCTTCACATTTCAATATATATGGGTCCATTTATTTATATTATATAGTTGTCATCCTTCTGTAATTGAAACATTTTATGGGTTTTTTCCTGCTTTAATTTGCAAATTAAATATATGTTATCTCAATGTCTATACTAGTGGAAAAAATGGTGCATGTATTTGTTGAATATTTTCTGGTCATGTAGTGTCACATCATGAGGATATGTATGTTGCAAAATAGTTGGAGTATATTCATAGAATTCTTTTAGAGCTTGAGGCGTGTCGTTGACGATACTGTATATTAATGTATTTGTTAAAATTTAACAGATTTTTCTGATATAGAAAATAAGCTCATTTCTCTTATTTACGAGCTCACTCTTATTTTCTAGCTCTTTATATATAATCTGATTATAGTGTAAAACCTCATTTATTTACACTTGATGAAAATATCAATTTTAATTATATTAGTCAATTTGTTTTTAAGTATGAAACTTAATTATTCAAATTTATACCAGTAAATGTATCTTTTATTTGTTTGACAACCATTTAATAAATATTGATCTATAATAAAAATTTAATAGTATTAATGAAGATGTTTGTTCATATTAAGATATCTATATATTTTTAAAAGTTCAATAAAATCTCAATATAATTAAGATATCTATTCAAAGAAGTTTTACAAAGAAGACAATCCACTGTTGTATCATCTGCTTTCACTATTAATTATCGTTAATCGTTATCAAGTATAATCAACATTTATTGTCAATCACTACAATGAACAATCAATACCATTTTCAACATAGTATATAGTTAACTATTGGAGTATATATTATCATTCGACACTTTCATTAATTACATTATCACCTCCACCGTTATCAGCTGCCACCAATAACCAGCTTTGATCACAAATGTCATCCGTCTTTACTATTATTATTTTCTATTCACAATTACCATCATCAGTCGATACCATCCTAATCAACATCCACAATCACTCATCACCATTACCAATAATCGCCTAATGATTTTTCAAAAAACTTAATTTATAAAGTAATATAAATAGTTTTAATTATTTTGTATTCAAATCATAATGCAATATTTAAAAATATTGAAATATATATTCACATTAAGTCATTGTAATCTTAATTTATTAAAAACAAATGAGCACTAAAAGTTTGTTTGAGGTTTGATTAGGTTTTAGTTAAGGTACCAAATTCCGTACGTCGAAAAAATAATTCCGTACAGCTGTTACGCGGTCTACTACATCTTCTCAATGAAATAAATTAATTTTTACAATAAATAAAAAGGAACTTAATATAAAATATTATAATAATTATAAAAAATGATCAAGGAGAAATGATTGGAAAGGGCTAGCAAAATCTTGCCTTTTTTTTTAAACAAAAAAAGAGATATCATATATATGGGGAAAATTGTCTCAAAAATACTCCAATTTTGATCGAAATTGCGATTACGATATCAAACTTTATGGAGGACTTTTTACCCCTGTACTATTTAATAGTGTATTTTATAGGTATATATGTGCCCACGTGGACACGTTACTATTTATAATGATACAATATTTATGATGTCCACGTGGCACATATATACCTTTAAAATACACTATTAAATAGTGTAGGGGGGTAAAAGGTCCTTTCCAAAATTCGATATTGTTACAACAATTTCGATCAAACTTCGAATATATCTCAGACCTTTTTCCATATATATAACGGTAGAATAATGGCATTTGTAACTATAATTCAAGCACTACTTTGCTACTTAAGTGCTCATGCATAAATATGTAAATTGAATCCGAATTATTGATTCTGATATTAGTGGAGCTGAAGTAACTTAAAAATACTACTATTATATAGTGTAATATTGTCCGTTTCAGATCAACCTTACATTATTCTTTCGAAGTATTCTTAACACCATCAAAATTATTGAACATTCAGTTACTAATACAAGACTTTTTTCGATACACATCCAATGAATATAACCGAAATACATTTGATTTTTATTTTTATTTTTATTTTTAATAAAACAAGCATAACTAAATGGACCCTTATTGGTTAGGAGATTTGTCTAGTTCAATGTGACAATTACAAATGTTGCTAGCCACAAAGATTAATGATTTTTTTGAAACATATTGTACCACAATGTCTGGTACCATTCCGTATACTTTCTACAACTGGCACGCGGTCTGATATATTAATCATGAATAGTAATAGTAATATATAACATCGTTCCATACGTTGGATGAGATAAATAAAAATATTTTATAAGATGAGATATTATATGAAATTTTATCTCATTTTATGAAAATGCATCTAAGATAAAATATTTTGAATCAACTTTCGTAAATTTTGAACTCAATAGTTGGATACAAGGCAATTGAATCGTAAAGCGGAGATCATATATAGTGCATATCGCAAGTAGGACGTGGGATTAATGCAATGAATTTAGAAACATCAAACCTCACTTGTTGGAAAAAAGTAAAACTCATCAAAATGATATCTAGAATTGTAATTCCATCATTTTAATACAAATAATAAAATAATCTTAAAATTAACAAATACTTCAAACTAAATATGATAATTCAATCAATTCCAAAATTATTATTCTTTACCAAACTCTTCCATTTTAATCTTCTTCGACTTATTTGTATTATTATATTATAATATATGGAGTATTCTACTTGCTTTTATTTTTGAATTATGAGGCATAAGATTTATGTTGACTAGGGGCGTTCACGGTTTGGATAAAAACCGATCCAAACTGAAAAATCAAACCAAATCGATAAAATAAAATTAATTTTATTTGGATTTGGTTTGGTTTGGTTTTAGATTTTTGAATACCGATAGTATTTGGTTTGGTTATGGTTTTATTTGAAAAAAACCGAAGAAATAACCGAACCGATGAATTATATACATATATTTTATTAATATACATACTTAATATATTGTTTTTATAAACAATTTTAAAGATCTTATACATATTTTCATTAAAATTTCTTTATAATTTACTTATTGAAAGCAAAAATGCCCAAGATGAAACATTTATCTTATTGATTTCATGTATATGAGTGTCTATGACAACTCTTTGTGGGACTGAAAATGTTATTGTCTCTTCCTTCTAGGTCAATATAGTGAATTTTAAAGCTTTATTGATAGTAAATTTAGTGATTGAAAGTTTAGTAATTTAAGTCATTCTAACTATTTTTCGTTTTGAATGGATTGTTGTCACTTTTTTCACATTTTAAATGAATTGTTTCTTTGATTTTTGTGTATGGTTAATAACCGAATAACCGAACCAAACCAAACCGAAACCGATAAATGTATATTATATTTGGTTTGATTTGGTTTTGATAATTTTAAAACCGATTAAGTTGGTTTGATTTTGGTTTTGACCAATAACCGATCCAAACCAACCCGTGAACACCCCTAATGTTACATTAGAGTTTTAATTAATTAGACATAAAATTCAACCATGTAATTAACTATTGGTGATATAACTAATAATTTTTTTAATAATTAATAATTTGGATTATATTATATAGGCATGCTATGAGTAATTTTGTGGCCTCCAATTTTCTCGGGCCTAATACAAATTTATATCTTGGGGGTAGAGTTGCCCCTACTATATCGAGCAACTTTCACATATAGCAAACACAAAATTCATATTTGTATGCTATAGCAAAGTTTGCATAATTGTGCTCCATAGCAAACACATATATGTATTATAATTTTCTATACATACACAAAAAAAACAATTGTATATATAATTCGCTATATATATACAAAGAAAGCAGTTGTATAATTCGCTATACATATACAAAAGAAAGCAGTTGTATACAAAAGATTAATTGTATAATCTGTGTATGTATAAAACGAGAAAGAGAGAAAGACGAAAGAAAACTGGGCAGGAAAATATTTGTATTGTATAATTATAAGTGTATAGGACGAAGATATATGTATTTGCATGTGTATATACAATTTTCTCTCGCTTTATACAAACAGAGGCTCAATTTATACATTTCGTTTCTGTTTGTATAAGCGAGAGAGGCGAGGGTGGCGAGCGAGATTTGGGAGAGTGGCGAGCGAGGGAGAGGGGAACGAAAATATATGTATATATACAATTTCCTCTCGCTTTATACAAACACAAACACATTTTATACATTTGTGTTTGTATAAAAGCGAGAGAGGCGAGGGAGATTCCACCAGGGAGAGTGGCGAAAATAGCAATAGTTTGCTATAAGGTACAATTAAATCAAAGTATATTTATAGCATTTAATTTGAATTAATAGTTTGCTATTATATATAATTTTCCCTACTATATATTCAAGAGCCCAAGTGCAGAGATATCCTATTTATTTCGGAATCATTATTCGAATCATGTAAAATTTTACATGTCTAACACCTTTAAATACTTTAGGTATGTGATCTTTGAAGTTTCATATAACTAAAATTTATGCATATATGTTGAATGGCTAAAGTCATGGCTAAACTTCAACTATTTTTACTTGAAATTCAATCAGTGCCGATTATACATATTCAATTATATTATTGCTGCTAAATTTGTTATTTGTTATAGTATGTATTGTATTGTATTGTTTGAATGAATACAATATTTTGATGAATTGTATCATTTTAATTTTTGTCATTGCGTAATATTACACATTAGCAATGTAAAGGATAAACCTTAAAAAAAGAGAGTAGGGTACATAGTAAAATTGATAAAATATGATTATTATTGATATTAGATAATAAGCAAAGATAAAATAATAAGAAAAAAAAAAGAGATAATGAGATCACATCAAATTGATATTCACATAAAGTGAGATTTTTACGATGAATTTAATCATACGAAACAATAAATTAAAAATAAAAATAATAATTCTATATATAAACAGAAAACATCTCCTCTTCATTACCAATAAGGGAGAATCAAACTTTCCTTAATTTTCATTTTTCCTCCATTTTATTTTCTACATTTCTCGATTCACATTACACATTATCTTTTAAAGCTTAACCTTTAAAGAAGCTTCAATATCGACCACATGTCATGCATCTGTCGACTTGATATAAACAGTATATCTTCTATGTACAATGCATGAATTATTAGAAATCCATCACTTTCCTCTTGATCAGGCCCTCTTCATAGAGAAGTGAGAAAATTGAAGAAGAAACATCATATAAACACCCTCCAAACTAGCAAACAAGTTAAAGATATGAAATCATTAATATCCAATAAATTTTTTGAAAACAAAAATAATTAATGGTTCACATGAAAATGTGTATATAGAAGAGAAGGGACTTCTTCTTCATGCTACACATTTTGATACTCATGATCATGCAATATGTTGATTGATATTTCAATTTCTTGAATGACTATTCATATACCAATGGGTCCTTTGTTCCCCTACCTGATTTTTAGGTACAATTTATTAATTTGTTTCTATATACAGATTAAAAACAAACTAGCAAACGAAGGTTCCGGGGGACTTTCACATTTTATTGAAATTTCAGTTAGTTTTGCTTGAACTTTAGACATATATTATAGTTCAATAATTTTTTTATCGGAACTTCAACTATATGTAATTTCAAACATTGTTGTTCAAAGATTAACTTTGTTATAACTAACTTCAGACACTACATATTTGAAATTATTTCGAAATAGATTTGAAATTGGTAAACCTGTAACAATATTTTAAAAGTGAGTACAAGTTAAATATGGTGTACTTTATATTTCAGCTCTTTAATTTTATTTAATATTAGAATAATCCCATGAAATTTGTTTGAAGGGGAAATTCTTTAATTTTGTTTCCAAATCTAAATAAAATTCAGAATATTTTGGCTTTTTTTTTCCTTGTGTATAATTATCCCTTAACCATATGGATGGTTGTTATATATTGTATCATAATGTATCGTATTATATAATATTACATTGTATTATATTATTTTAATAAATATAATATTTAGATAAATTATATCGTTTGTCATTGTTTAATATATAATGTCACACATCAACCATTTGAAGGATTTTTAAAAGATAAAAAGTAGGATATTAGGTAAATCTATTGTTAAAAAAAGAAGAAGGAAAAGATAATAGAAAAATTGCACAATATTTGTGTTGTATATTGGAGTGGAATAGACGAACTTAAGGTTGTTTGGGACAATTCGCCTATTTGTGGGCAAGTATCAGTTTTGGTTTGTGTTTTTAGGGAGGATCCCTTTTAGTATGTGGTGCTAAAAAATGTCAGTTTCACATTAGATCAGTCGTTATATTACATAAAATAAGATTTTTCCATTGTTACATATAACAATGAATTTAACGATACGATACAATAAAATTAAAGTATCAATCAAAACAAAACTAAATCGGTTGCTACATAAAATGAAACCTTTTGTTGTTACATAACAGTTAATTTAACTGTACAACACAATCAAATTACCTATAATCAAAACAAAACCAAATTTTAGTTGTTAAATAAAATGAAACTTTTCATTGTTACATAAGACTGATTTTGATTAACAATACGATACAATAAAATTTATTGCTACGTAAAATATGACTTTTTATTGTTATATAACACTGAATTAACGATATGATACAATAAAATTTGAAGTATCAATTAAAACAAACATTATATTTCAACTGACAAGTACATGAAAGTTCAATACATTACAATAGGTAACAACCATGCATCCAAACAACATGGACAATATACTAGCTAGTACCTTTTGTCCTTTAACATGAAGCAAGTCTCAATTCTAGTTAGAGATGGACTCAATATATAGTAACATAAACAGAAGAAGAACATATAATATATGTTTGTAAATCAAACCATATATTATAATCTAAACTCCAATCTTGAGTTTGATGAGAATTTTTTGTAATTCCGCGGCGAGACAATGAACTTCAAGAACACCCTTTTGTCCAAATCCATATTCATCTTCAGTTTGTTTTAATAATTCCAAGAATGATGGATCAGTAAGCCAACATAATTCCACAATAAACCTCTTTGGTTCTTCCTCTGAATTCACTGAAAATACAGCAAAGTAACCTTCTTTAACATCATTTGGTACCATTTGATCATTATTTGCTTTTGAGGTTTCCACAATTTCCACATCATCAAATTTGGAAATTAATTGAAGAAGATTATTCTTGAGCTTTCCCATAAGATGATTAAGCCTAGACATCATTGAAAATAATTTGGAAAATAATTTAATGAGAATGTAGTAGTAGGATAATGTGTTTTGATTTAGAGTTTAGGGTATTTATAGGAGGAGATTATTGAAGTTATGAAATAATTGTTGTTAGATGGGGATGAGCTAGAGGCTAGAGGGTCCATTAATATTGCATGTGCTTTCGCTATCCTTTGTATCATCATAATTGATATTTTGTGCACTCCTATGTCATATATATATATATGAAACAATTCAAACTACGTGTTTCACTGATAAT
This sequence comes from Solanum stenotomum, assembly GCF_019186545.1. Taxonomy (NCBI): domain Eukaryota; kingdom Viridiplantae; phylum Streptophyta; class Magnoliopsida; order Solanales; family Solanaceae; genus Solanum; species Solanum stenotomum. The sequence continues at coordinate 62,797,399 of NC_064286.1, read as the reverse complement.
CTAATTATCGTAAAAGTAAAGTATAAAAAAAAACAATGAACACAAAGATCTTTACGTGAAAAACACCTGGCTCACAACAGTAAAAAATCACGACTTACACCTCTGTAGGATTTATTTCAAACTTCACTATAACAAAGAACCTCAACAAATTCAGATTACAAGATTTGCTATCCTAAGAACTTAATTCTCATACTTGTTGCATCAACATGTTTCATCACTCTAACAATTATCAAAATGATTCAAATTAAACTCAACAATAATGGAACATAAATGATGAATCTTTCATTTTTTTGTTTTGAAGAAAAAAAAAATGTAAACTTTTAAGATTGTCAGTATTGAATTCATTATAATGTTAGGGATCATTTGATATATGGGATAAACATAGATATATTGGTAGTCCTGAGGTTAAAATTTAGTATTGTCTTGTCCTTGTTTGGTTCTTAATTTTGGGATAAGTTATACTGCAATTAGTAATTAGTATCATGATAAGTTATTTCTATGAGAAATGATGGACTAATAGTACCATGATCCCTCAAACCTTTTTTCGTACTACTAAATTAAGTGGAGGGTATAATTTTTGTAAATAAATATTTTTTTTAGAAATTATACAATGTGTGTTGTTATTAATACGCAACAAATCAAACAGTCAATAAAAAATAATATCAAGATAACTAATCTCAGTATAACTAATCCACTCTTAACTAATTTCAGCATAACTAGCTAGCAATTGTCTTCAAACCAACTAATCCCTTAAAGTTATGGGTTCAACTCTAATATTTGTTGAGATTTTAGTAGTTTTTTACATATATTATGGAAAGTTAAAGGCTACATCAACCCCTTAATATATAGGGATATACTTATTTTAAGGACACACTTTTTATTTACTTAGTTATATTTTCGTCACATCATTCATATGCAAACCTGATGTTTTTTCATGAGTTAAGTATGTTAAAATTCTTTTTGATAAGGGGTACTAGCAATAAGACTTTACTCTACACTAAAATCATATTAAAGTGTGTGACAATCTCAATTTAAACCTTAGGTTAGCAACTTGCTAAAGATATGAAGTGATCAATATCTAATAGATTTTTTGAAGACCAAAATAGTTAATGGCTCACATGAAAGTGTGTATAGAGAAGAGAAGGGCCTTCTCTTCATGCTAAGTTTTCCTTTTATTTTACTTGATATTCAAGATCATGCAATAAGTTGATTTATGATATTTCACTTTCTTGAATGACTATTCAAATACCAATGGGTCCTTTGTTCCCCTAGCTACCGGATTTTAGGTACAATTAAGTAATTTGTTTCTATATAAAGAAAGTTCTAGGCAAACTTTCACGAGGCAGATATTTTACCGAGTTTAAATTTTATGCACAAATAATATATATGATGACACGATCAAAAAATGGATGTGATGACACTCGTCTTATCCCACCAAGACAAGTCAGCCTAAAACTCAACTATTACAATAAAATGCGGAAATTTTATAATCAACTCAAAAATACCCTCAAAATTTGGTTGTCACGTGTATAAACCTCTAATGTGTTATAACAAAATTGAAAGAAAATACAAGTTTCAAATGATATTGTTTCTAGAATAGAACAAGATCATTAATAAGGAGAAAGAAGGTCTGTTGAAATGACAAGCAGCTACCTCACAAACCTCCACAAGAAGCCTCAGACAAGGAGAAGAGAAAATATCACAAGGTTCGGGCGAAGTAACCTACAAAAAAATGTAGTAGTAAGGGGTGAGTACCAAAACACACGGTACTCAGCAAGTAAACATCTAAACATAAGCTAAGGGGATAGAATACGGGTACTCCTTACATCCCAACTGAACCTCCACAACTACAACCTGCATAAAACCCGCCCACCCTAATAGTTCACAATTTCCAAGCACATATCTCAACAACAACATTCTAACAAACACATATTCTCAACAACAAGCTCGATATTCATCAATTACAACCTCCATAACTACAACCTGCATAAAACCAGCCCAACCAGTTCATAATTCACATATAGCACACAACTCAACAACAACACTCTAACAATACATATCCTCAACAACAAGCTTAATATTCATCAATCAAAGTTCCACAGAAAGGCACTCACAAGATCAGCAAAACACAATATCAAGTTCACTAATGATAAATATGTGCAATGCAATGGAATGTAATGTCAAGTATAGTGATGCATGTCTGACCTACTAATACACACCCATTGTCTTTCAATTTGGGACCCATGGAGGACATATCTGTCCATGCATCCATGCGGCGTGCAATACGACCCTCGATAATAGTAACCATTGTGGCGCGCGATACGACTCTCGATAATAGTAACCATCATGGCACGCGATACGTCCCTCGAAATATAGTATCCATCGTGGCGCGCGATACGTCCCGCGAAATGGTACATCCTCTTTAATTTCTTATTCTTTCTCAATTCACATAACACTTGTCACAACCATGTCTCAGAACAATACAAATGACATGTTCCACACAAATAATGATGAGATGACCATTTTCATAATATTGCACAATTCACAACAACACAATCATGATACAACATCAACAATGATTCAACAAGCCTTTCAAACCATTCTCAACACATCACACACAAACAATTAATCACATTGTCTTTTATTACCCCTTTTTCATCATTACAATTAATCAATGTGGACAAATCAACCCATCACCAAGTCTCATTACCCCCAAACACATATTACAAGGAAATACACGAATTACATACACTTAACAAGGATTTAGAAATCCATTTGCCTCAAATAGTTGAACAATCACTTCGGGACTGGATCTTTTCCCTTTCGTTTAATTTGACTTCTAAATCAATTCAATCTATTCAAATAGATAATCACAATAAGAGTTTAAAACAAACAACACCAATATTACTATTGGTTTAGCCTAGATCCAAAAACATACTCAAATGTATAATCAAGCTCCTAATCTTGATACCAATTAGCATGTCAATTCTCATATTTTCCAAATTTCAAGTCAAGGATTAGGTTCCAACATCTCCAATATCATAAATATAATAATATTCATATTTAATTACCTATCTTAATATATATCAAATCTTGAATCATAATGTGATAACTATAGGAAGATTTCTAAAATTTAAGCTAAGTTCCACCATCAGCAACCTCGACCACTAAACAAACAAAGAAGAAGAAGAAGAAAAATATAAAACAAGGAAAACTATGTAGAATTCATCCTCAATTATATTTAGATATCATTGTCCTGCAAATACCTAACTCATTATTACTTTCTTACTAAGCTCTCTCAATTTGGCCGCAACAAAACAAATTGAAAGCAAAACCACAATTGTTTTATATGGTCCTTTACAACTAATTTGTCTACAAGTTTTATCTCTTCTATTTTACCCCAAAATAAAATCACATGTCACAATAATGATTCCATAATCAAGCCGCGCCGCCGACAACATCATTAGTAAGTAACTTATAGAGCTAGCAATGGCATCACCAGTTAAACCCTACTAACTTATTTTTAATGTATATGGTCCGAGTGACATGAGATAATAATTAAATTAAGGGCTTGACCCATTAATCATCAATTAAATAAATTAATTATTTAATAAATTTTGCCAATTAACTAACTGTAGTTATCAAATAATTCAAAATTTTCAGACCAACTTCACCGACTGATCGAAAATGACTCGTGGCAATTATCGAAAGGGATAAAACAATAATTTTGTGAAAATTTTCAAAAATGAGTTTCCGAGTCATTACATATGAATAGTTATAAAATCAAGTAACATAAATTAACAAGAAATAAATATTTATATTAATATAAGTTAAAGTAGAAAAATATGTATGACATATTCCAACTGGTTAACTTATATTACTCATACATTAGTAGAAATATTTGAAAGATAGAGTTGAGAATAACTGAGACCATCATCATAAAATAATATGAACCTATTGGTTATGTTTGGTGATGTGGACATAAGACAAATTACAAAGATAATTTATTATTTCTTGATGTAATAAATTGAAAGTTGAATAACAATTCAGAATTTTAACGTAAACGATACTTTATGTAATAGCAATAATTTCAGAAACTTTCCTTCAAATTTTGTCTTATACTAACAAAAGTTACTAAACTGCATCAATGGCATCCAAAAGTCTCCCAGATATCTTGGTAGCAAGTTTGCTTAAATTAGAGAATCAGCTTATATTATAGACTTTAATGATATCCTGAAATAAAAATAGGATTTTAGAAGTTTTAACTCACTTAGCTTAATTATTAATTAATTTCAAAAATATCCTGATATAAAAATAAAACAAGTTAACCTTAAAACAACAACAAAATATAAAAAAGAAGTTAACTAATCAAATAAAAACATTAAAGAATTTTTAATTATGAGTTAAAGATAAAGGAAGGATCTTGTTATCAACATAACATAACATAATGCTCTAAAAACTATAAAAAGAAGAAAAAAAAAATTCTTTATAAACTACAAAGAGAAGCAAAGAGAAAAAATCAAACAATTTTTTCTAAAAATTTATGATTCATATTATGATGAATTCAAAAATAATAATATTGAATTTATAATTGCAACGGAAAAAAAAGTGACAACTATATATGTTAGGCACATCAAATAGTTTTACCTTGTAAAATTGAACTGCACAAAAATGTCTAACAATCTTCATTATAGATCTCTCTCTCCTGCAAAATCAGATCAAAGAATACAAAAATTTAACCTACAAAAGAGACAAAAAATTAACCAACAAAAGAGATAAAAAGATGAAGAATAAGGAAAAATGTAAAAAAAAAAAATCATCACATATGTCTCAAAATAGGTAAAACCTATTTTATAAGTGTGATTTTAAGATGTCATAAATTTATATATTAAATTATTTGAGGGTTATGAATATGAAAAGTTAGGAGTTATGAACATTATTAATATTTATTAAGAGTAAAATTTATGTGATTGAAGAGGTATAAAAATAAAATAATTGAAAAAAATAAAAGAAAAATTCCAAAAAAAACACAAAAAAAGATAAATAAGAATCAAGCCCTCAGAATGCGCCACGTCATCATTTTCATATTCAGCTTTATTACATTATATAGATATAGATTGGCTTGGTGATGCTAGTACAAAATTTGTCCAAACCACCACCACTCTTAATACAAGTTTGTTCCTTTTTTGATTTATAGTATATACGATTAATTTTCTCAGAGATTTGAGGGTTGTAAGTAACTGATTTCTCAAATATCAGATGATTTGGGCTTTCTTAGGATGTATTTGATCGCTAGAAACATTTTTCGGCACTGGCTTTGACAAATTCAGTATTTGATGTCTTAATCTTGTTTACGAATATTTCAAGAGTTTATGAGATTTCGAGAAGTGAATGTGTTATTTTTATATATATAGGTGTGAACTAGAGTTGATGGTTGAGTAACATCCAAGAACTCTAATAGAAATTGAGCTCGTCTGGTAGAGTGCCCACAAAATTTCGATGCTTACGCATACTATACTTGTTAATTATTTTGAGAATATCTTTTCTGCCTAATCAACTTGCCAATTTTATTTGAACAACATTGACAATCTACGCTAGGAAAGGAACTAAACGAAGGAGAAACAGTATATGCTATGAAATCCTTTGAATCGTTCAAGGATGGGTTACATCCTTTTTAGGCTTATAAATCTTTGTAATGCCATCTATAAAAAAAATGACAAAAATATTTCTATGGCTTTGATGGAACTTCTCTATCAAGTTGTTGTTTTTAAAAAATAAATAAAAATAGATGGACAATAGATAATGTATATCGCGATCCAATAAATAATCACTCACTTTAGGAAAATGTAAAAAAAAAAAAAAGGTAAGCAGACCAATATGAAAATTGGTCTTGAAAAAGCTTTTGACAAAATTGAATGGTCATTTATACGTTAAACACTTATTTACTTCAACTTTCTTAATAATATTATCAAACTCATGCTAAGTATATAGAAATGTATTTTTTCTAACCGCTTAAGCGTTCAGATAAGATTGTCACATATACCAATATGATATCAGAGTACATAGAAGTTCTAGATTAGGTTCTAACAACACCATTATAAAAAATAAAATAAAATAAAATAAAATTATGTGCTTGTCCATAAAAAAGAATCAGACTCACACGTTAGGGTTAAGGGGGCATATTGTGAGAATATAATTAAATAAATGAAATATGTGTTTTCTGTCACATCTTTTAAATAAGACAGTCACATACTTCAACAAATAGAGAAACGTTTAAAAAGGAATATGATATTTCATCCCATCTTGAGTTCCAAAATGTTTTGTAATTCCGCGGCGTGACAAGGAACTTCAAGAACACCCTTTTGTTGGAATCCATATTCATCTTCAGCTTGTTTTAATAATTTCAAGAATAATGGATTATTGAGCCAATGCAACTCCACAATAAACCTCTTTGGATCTTCCTCTGAATTTACTGAAAATACAGCAAAATGTCCTTCTTTAACATCATTTGGTACCACTTCATTTTTCTTGAACTTTCCCATTATAAATTTAAGCATGACTATACATGAATTGCTTATTTCTTTCCACATATATCAATGAACTTTATAAAAAAATTTAATATTCTAATTTTGGGATGTAGTGATATATATTTGTAGTATGATTTTGTTTTGATTTTTGAAAAAAATTAGGTATGCAATTTATACAATAAAATGCTAGCTAGCAAATGAAACTTCTAAGATGCTGAGAATAGGGTCCATTCCATGTGCTATAGCAACTTGCAACATCTAACTAATTGAATTTTTCATAAGTGTCAAGCTAATTAATTCTAGATGTGAATTTGAAAAAAAAAATATTATTTTTTTAAAAAAAAATTAATATATTTGAAAACTACATATATTATACTACTTATGAAGCAAAAAAAAATAAAGGAAAGAACTCTTCTAACTTCCAAAATGCAATAGTATATGCAGAGGCATATCTAGCGCGATTTATTTACAGGTTCGACTTAATTCAATAATTTTGACTTTAATTTTATATTTATATATTAAAAGAAAACATATTGAATATATAAAAATAATCAAAATTAGATTTTAGTAACTTAAAACATTAAAATTTTAAATTTATAAATTTCAAATTTTAACTCAGCTTCTAGCATATATCACATACTTACAGTAGAACAGATGAATTAGAATATTCTAAGTGGGATATTATTTTTAAAGTTTCCTTTTAGACGTAAATGGAAACGCGGTATACCATATATAATAATAATAATAATATGATTTAGCTGCCCAACCTCCACAATTATTTTTAAAAAAGGATTTATTTTCCGTACTGTACCTTAGTCCGTACAGTCAGTCAAGATAATTTTAGTAAGGTCCATGTGTTGGGAATATAAAAGGATATAGTATTTTATTAATAATAATTAGGAATATGTGAAAGTCTAATAAAAATTGTTTATACAGCTGCTACATCATTAAATTATGCTTATAACCTATGTTTTGATATAATTCTACCAAAAATAATTTCATCAGAACGTTAATTTCACATCGCACAGCACTGTCCAACGCGTCAAAATTCCTCCAAGGTATCGCGTCGACTTTCAGCGCACATTAAATTGATTAATTTAACTTTGTATCGCGTAAAACTTCATTAAATGAGCTAGTAAGTGATTTATACGAGACATCAATTAAAATTCACTTATTGGATGAAATAATCTACGTATATATTATGGTTTTGGAATATTCTAATTTGACTAGGTAGGTGGATATTTTTTCTTGTTCACCGACTAGTGTGAACTGCAGTGGAGGTGCCTACTCTTTTCGCTACGGGTTCATCTGAACACATGACTTTTTGATATACAGGTATCTATACATGTAAAAATATATTAATGATAAAAACGAGTTTAATATTGAAAATCTTAAATATTAAAATCCTTTTTGAATTTAAATGGTGACATTCTCAAATTATCGACTAGTACACTGATAATATGCAAGTTTTGATGAAATAATTGAGATATGTGTAAGCAGATTTTGATAAATTATTATTATATACTACAAAAGAATATTATGTCACACCGTTGTTATATAAGACAAAAATATTTCAAACGTTAAATATGGGATAAAGATATGAAATATATTCGAACTTTGATTGAAATTGTTGTAATAATATCGAACTTTGGAAAGGACTTTTTACCCCTGCACTATTTAATAGTGTATTTTAAAGGTATATATGTGCTCACGTGGACATCATAAATATTGCTTAATTATAAATAGTAACGTGTCCACGTGGGCACATATATACCTTTAAAATACACTATTAAATAGTGCAGGGGGGTAAAAGGTCCTTCATAAAGTTTGGTATCATAACATCAATTTTGGCTAAAGTTAAAATATTTTTCAGACCATTTTCCCTGTTAAATATTATAAATACAAATAGTGGTGTATGTCCGGTTGATATGCAGCTGGAGTTGCAATTTTGCCCATCCACCCACTGGTACTGTATTTATGGTGAGTTTGATGTGTTCTTACACACATTGTCGTGTTCATAGAAATTAAGGTCACATATTTCAGAGCAAGAATTTATTCATAGTATGGAGCCAAAATTACAGCAAGAAAGGTGAAAAGGATTTGACTAAGGGTGTATCATTGGTGGATCGAGGAAAATAGGTTGAGTTAATAAATCGACGAATAATCGTACAACTCAAAAATTAGTTGGGCCAATGAAATTTGGCTGAAGTAAGTTAAAATTGGATCAGAATCTAATCTAACTCACCTAATTCTTAGTTACTAAGTTTTTTTGTTTGTTCTCTTATAGATTGAGTACGTAATAAAACTTTGTTCTTTATATATGACTATATATAACATATTAAATACGAAAATGTCTTTTTTAAAATAGTGAGATAAATTTTTTCTTTAATCAATTTGAACGGGATATCAGTCCAATTTTAAAATAAGCTACATTAAGCGGGTCAAAAGGGTTGAATTGATAAAATATACGAGATAACCAGTCTAAACTAAAACGGATTGAGTGAGTCAAGATTTTATTGGACTGACCCCTAGATTTGGCTAACAACATTGCTTTTGTTAAGAATGTGATTAAATAAATAAAATATAATATTTTTATTAAACGAGAATATGAGATAATCACCACCATTTTCTAAATTTGTTACTTTTATAGCTTCTACTTAATTAATTAATACATGTGCTAAACCACATTAGAGTAGGTCTCATAGTTTTGACTTTGGAACTAGAAAAACATCATTTTCATCATAAGAACAAGAAATATCATTTATACACCCTCCAAACCTACAAGACTACAAACTAGATAAACATGAAGTGGATATTCCTCAATATATTTTAGATAATGCCTACGTGATATTATTGAAGCAATTTTTAAAGTAACGATAAAATTATTTATGTGTGACTTATAGATTAGATCACATATTTGATTCGTGGAATGGTTAATTATATTCAAGGTTTTCCAGTATTACATCATCTTAGGTTGGCCCTATTCGAATCATGCATGAGCATGATATACATTACATCTATATTAATATATATGAAATATTTTGCATATCAAACTGTTTTTTTCTCATATAAAAGTATTCACTAGAAAATCAAATATCGTCAATATGGAAATTGGAGAAGATACTTTCTTGAATAATTATTCCTAAAACTATTGGGTCCTTTAATTTGTTGCCTATAACCAGGATGTTTATTCTTATGTACAATTATTAACTTGTCTCAATAAAACATAAAAGCAAATTGGATAAAGAGGGGAGTTTAATAAGTTTGTCGACTATGGATTGAGGATTTAAAAAAAAACTTATGACATTAAGTTCGCGGTTGGTCATAGATTTCAAATATTTTTCTTTATTATTTAGAATTATAAAATTAGAGTTGAAGATGATATTTTAATTGAGTTATACGACGTTATTATTAGAATACTGTATTCTAGAGGGAACAAGTCAAAAGTTATACTGCTGAATGAGTGAAAATTATACTACAATGAATTTGAATTTCTTAAAGAGAGTGATATATTTACGCCTGAATATTTATTTATTCAATTTTTGTTAATTCAATTTCTTTTTCAACGGTAATTTATGATATTTTCACCAACACTAACCAATTAAAGAAGAAGTTAGAAAGTTTGATTAATAAACTGCAAAAGAAGTAGTGATATTATTTCTTCCGAGCCAAACCTCCCATCACCATGAGAAGTGAGTCTGGATGAATGGATTATTATAAAAAATATATATATTTAATTCGATAGGGCATTTTACACTATCGATGTATATAATATAGTCTTTTAGACTAAACTACATAACTAATTAGTCAAAACTAAACAAATTAACATAAAAAAATTTGAAAAATTCATCCTAGCTATAATAAAGAATATGATATTTCATCCAATCTTGAGTTCCAAAATCTTTTGTAATTCCGCAGCGCGACAAGGAACTTCAAGAACACCCTTTTGTTGGAATCCATATTCATCTTCAGCTTGTTTTAATAATTTCAAGAATAATGGATTATTGAGCCAATGCAACTCCACAATAAACTTCTTTGGCTCTTCTTCTGGATTTACTGAAAATACAGCAAAATGTCCTTCTTTAACATCATTTGGTACCACTTCATTATTCTTGAATTTTCTCATTATAATCTTAAGCATGACTATACATGAATTGCTTCTTTCTTTTCCCATATATAGAATTGTTGAATATTCTAATTTTGGGATGTGGTGATATATTTTTTGTAAGAGTTAATTTTGTTTGTGGAGTGAATTTAGGTAGGCAATTTATATAAGAATTTAATGCATGCACTTTCTGAAATACTAAGAAGCTAGCTAGCAAGCAGATGAAACTTCTGAGATGGTCAGTATAGGGTCCATGCCATGTGCTAATAACAAGTTCTGACTTTTCGTATTTCCTTCGTTTAAAAAAGAATTGTCTAGTTTCTTTTTTAGTCTGTTTAAAAAAGAATAACCTCTTTTCTTTTTTTGGTAACACTTTAACTTCAACTTTCCACGTGACATATATAAGGCCACAAGATTAAAGGGCATTTTGATACATTTGACAAAACTTTAATTTAGAACTACAAGATCTAGATCATTTATTTTTAACCGAAGGAAGTATCACCTATGAATTCAATTTCAAAATCTGATCAAATTTCATGAACAAACATATATTTGAAGAAAAAATTTCAAATATAACTACTCTCAAAATTGATCGATGGTCATTTACTAAATTAGTTTCATTTACATGGCAAAATTTAGAATGAAATTGTCAAACTTATCAATCTAGGGTTTGACTAAACGCAATAATTTGATTCAAAATGCAAATTATTTTTTTTATGCTTAAAATTTATTAGATATACTTAAATAATTTATCCAGAATCATTAAGCTATTTTTTTAGAATTCTCCATTCATAAACTTTAAATTTTTAGCCCGTTCAAATATATATCACATATAATAAGATTAGAATTTTGTAAGTTGGATATCCTATTTTTAAATTTCCTTTTTTGACGTAAATGGAAACGCGGTATACCATAATAATAATATGATTGAGCTGCCCAACCTCCACATTTGTATATATAAATATAAAAAGAAAAAGGATTTATTTTCCGTAGCGTACCTTAGTCCGTACAGAAAAGGATATTATTATTAATATTATTATTATTATTAAGAATATGTGAAGGTCTTTGGCACCTTTCCCCTTTCTGCTTGTCTCAAATTTTACTCGCTATGTTATTGCCTCGAGGTGATCGCGATTATTATAATCTTTCTAATTTTGGATAGATCGTTTAAGAATTTGTTACGGTTTATTATTATGTTTATACACTATATAAGGTGAAATATTATATCCAATACTACTTACTATATAATTAGATTATTAATTCACTTTCGTATCGCATAATAAGATTCGCTATGCTATAAATAAAAGTTTTTTCCATTATATATTAATGAAAAATTTGTATATAACGTATTTTGTGTTATATATCCAGCTGGAAGTATGCAAAATTCGAGGAGATGACAACTTCTTACACATTATCGTGTTGATAGAAATTGGAGTAATATTTAAAGGTCAAATATTTCAAAAGGAATTTATTTTTCTCCATTTCATAGTATGGTGCCAACTGTAAGACAGTTGAAAAGGAGTTGACCAAACAACTTTTGATTTTGTTGTCGATATAATATTAAGAACTTTAAAATTAATATACTTTCCTTTTTTTGTATAACGAAAATATTTAGATAAGATGATCGTCATTTTGATATAGTGTTATTGTAGGTAGAGGTCATATTTGACTTTGAATTTTACTATCGATGATTATTAAAAAGAATTTTCCTCATGTTTATCCCGTCAAAAAAAAAATTAAAATTACTTACATGTGGAATGTTATAGGAATTATTACAAGATGAATGGTTTCTTTGGTTTCTTTGGTTTCTATGGTCTAGATAGATATGCAAAGCATATTTTGTGTAAATTCTTGTTGTCATATTATGATAGAAAAAACTTTTTTTTCCAACACCGATAATGGTGTATTTATACGTTATTATAAATAGGATATATTTTAAAGGAAGACAAGCTAATGAACTACCGAGATAATTAGCACCTCTTTTGGATAGTTCCAATCCAATAAATATTTTCCAACCATAGATGAACAGCATACATCATTAATATAAATAACTTTTGAAATTAACTTGCATGTAATTAAAGATCGATGTGTACTAAAAATATAATAATTAAACAAATAAGAATATATTTTTTTAAGTATTTAAGCTTTTAAACGGAACAATCACATCATTCTCTAAATCAATAGGATTTTGTTAAACCACATTAGAGGTTAATTTTGACTTTGGAAGTAGCAAGCCACTAAGAAATTGGAATAAAACAATAAATATCATATAAACACCCTCTAAAACAACGACAATATTAGAGAGCTATCGCTAAAGTTATCTTAGTATGATCTATAATTCAGGTTAAAAATCAATTTTTGCAATATATCTAAACTATAAACTTGAGTTTGAGAATTTTTTGTAATTCCGCGGCGTGACAAGGAACTTCAAGAACACCCTTTTGCCCAAATCCATATTCATCTTCAGTCTGTTTTAATAATTTCAAGAATGATGGATTATTAAGACAATGAAGTTCCACAATAAACCTCTTTGGCTCTTCTTCTGAATTTACTGAAAATACAGCAAAATATCCTTCTTTAACATCATTTGGTACCATTTCATTATTTGCTCTTGGTGTTTCAACAAATTCCACAACATCAAATTGATGCTTATTGGAAGATTTTGGAATTAATTGAAGATGATCAATAATGTTCTTGAGCTTTACCTTAAGATGATTAAGCATGGCCTTGCAATTGTTTCTTTCTTTCCTCATTATAGAATTTTTGAATATGTTTTTGGTAAGGTGATATTTGTTTTTGCTTTCTAAAATAGATTAAGAAGAAGGGAATTTATACAATAAGTTGAATTAAGGAGATTGATGAAACTTCTAAGATGCTAAGAATAGGTCCATTACATGTGCTTGCAACTTGTCATTAATGAATCGTTTCGAATCATTATTCCCTCCGTCTTATATTAGATGGACACTTTCTATTTTACACGATTATTAAGAAATCATTAATAGATTGATCAACTTTACTGTTTTGGGATCTCCAACATTATTTGTCTAGTTTGCAAAATCAATGAATAATTTACCATTTTGTGTCTATTTTACCTTTACTATTAAATACTAGTATTCATTTTTCAATATTTAGATCAATTATATTTAATAGGAGTGATTAGGTAAATTTACCCCTACCATTTACTGATTTTGAATTCTTGTGTCAAATCAATAGTGAACAATTATTATTGGGCAGAGGAAATATTACTTAGCCTCTTGAAAAAAAAAATGGATCTTCAAAATTTGTTTAAACTTTCAAAGTCATATTAATTATGGGGGTAAAATGGGAAAAAAATTAATTCTAATTTAGTAAGTTGTCAAGTAAAATGAGACAAATACTTTTAGTAGTATGATGTTCATCTAATATGAGACAAAAATAGTAATAAATAAAGATTTTAAAAATATGTTTTAAATATTTACATGACTTAAGTTAATAAATAATCTTATTAAGAAATAATTAAATATTTTAAGAATAAATCATTACTATATATAAAAAAATATATTAAGTTTTTAAAAGCAAATAAAAAAAGTGTGTTATATAATAAAGTGAAACAAAAAATGTACTTCACAAAAAAAAAGAAAAAGAATTCTCTTTATCTGTTGGTCTCTTTGGAATTCAGAGTGTGGGGTTCAAATTAATTGTGTACTTTTTATATGTATTTTTATACAAAACCTAGAACATAGCAGTATATATATTTTATAAAGTTTATATTATATTTATTTAAATTTTCTTTCGACAATAATGAAAACGCGGTAAAGTATATGGTTCATGAGCTGTCCAATCTTCAATATTTTATCTTAGTCCGGACACTACAAATAATTGTACAAAGCTCCATTGTCCCTCTTTATTCTTATTACTCCATCTGTTTCAATTTATATGATATTTTTTATTTTTTGAGATATTTGATTTGAAATTTATCCGTGGAATCTTCAAAAAAATTTAAATGAAATTTATATATTTGTGAACTATGTAAAAAGTACTATAAGTCACAATAATTATCAATTCAAAATAATTAAAACATATATAAAGATTTACGATTAAAAATTAACTTGTTTTTTCGAAATTCGAAAAGTGCCACAAAAATAAGGACGGAGAAAATATTATTATTTCATCTTAATTCGCACCTAAGTATGAAATTATGTTGTACGAATTCTTTAAAATATTCGTATGCGCTTGTTTGATTCATCATGAGTTATATTTTCTCCGTTTGAGTAAGTTATTTGACATTTTTTTATTAGTCTAATCCAATAACTTATATGTACTATATATCATATTCGACTGAATTTGATTTTTTATGGTAAATTTCTCATTAAAGGATAAAGTATATTTTAATAAAGACGATTGTATAATTAACACGATTCAAAATTCGCATCTGACCTGTCATTCTTGCCATGTGTCACTGCGATTTTTATCTCACACATGTGTATTAATATTATATTTTCTTTATTCAATAATAGTTGTTCACTATTGATATGATACACACATTAAAAAATAATAAATAATAGGAGTAACATACCATATTACCCTTTGAATACGTTAAATTTAATGTTTTGGGAAATGTATTAGATGTTGAATACTCCCTCTTTCTCAATTTATATGACTTACTTTCCTTTTTAATCAGTCTAAAAAAGAATAACACATTTCTATATTAAGTAACAATTAAATTTTAAATTGTTCATTTTACCCTTAGTGAAATGATTTATAGTCACACAAATTTCTATCATTTATTGTAGACCACAAGTTTTAAAAGTCTTCATTTCTTCTAAAACTCCGTGTCAAGTCAAACTACTTCACATAAAATGAGACGGGGGGAGTAGTATTTAATATCAAGGGTAAAATAGACATAATTAAGACAGTAAACTATCACTTGATTTTCCAACCTAGATACTCCCTCTGTCCCTAATTACTTGTTCATTTTTTAATTGACACACCTATTAAGAAAATAATAATTGTCATAATGAGTTTACCATTTTACGCCCCATTAATTATGAAGTAGATGAATTAAAAATTTAATGTTTTCAAAAAGTTTTACCTTTTTCAAAGTAATTAATTGAGGGTATAATAGGTAAAAAATTTATTTGTCCTTTTTGGATTTGTCAAAATGGACAAGTAAATAGGGACAACTAAAAAAGAAAAAGTGGACAAGTAATTAGGTGCAGAGGGAGTAAATTACTTGTCCACTTTTGAATTAGCACACCTCTTAAGAAAACAATTATTGACATAGTGAGTTACCATTTTACTCTATTAATTATGAAGTGAATGAATTAAAAACATAGTATTTTCAAGAGGTTCTACCTTTTTCAAAGTAATTAATTGAGATTATAATTCAGTAAAACAAATTTGTCCTTTCTTGATTGTCAAAATGGACAAGTAATTAAGAACAATTAAAAAAAGAAAAAAATTGATAAGTAATTAGGGACAGATGGAGTATTATGTTAGGGTTTTGCCCTGATTTTCTTATCATAATTTAAGATTTATATTTCCTTAAAGAAAAGACAAAACATTACCATAAATGTTTTTACTATTCCTGGAAAATATAATATTGTTTCATATTTTGTTTATTCTTTCCTTTTAGGAAAAGGTTTTGGAGTAGCTAGTTCTTTTCTAGTAGGAAAAGTTTTAGGACTCTATAAATATAGGTTTGTTTATTCTAACGCAATAACAATAACATCCACAATGTGTAGTCGTTTAAGAGTCTTGTTTATGGGAGGTTTATTCTCTCTAAAGTTTCAATGCTTTTCTTTATATTAGTTTTGATATAATAATATTTTAATTTTTAGTATAAGTTTTTGTTATCTGATTCATCAACTATATGATTTGCAAGTTGTAAAGTTCCGCATGATGCCCTAATCACACCCTTTATAACCCAACATATTGAACTACCATTTTTAGAATAGTGAACAAATAAAGATAAGTAAAGATGGATGGAAAAAGTATTGAAGCAAAATAATACATAAATGATTGAGCTGTCCAAACCTTCCAAATTGTACCTTAGTTCTGCACGAAGTAATTGTTCAAAGGTTCATGCATGTGTTGTGTTGGGAGTAGAAAAATATCCCCATTAATTGAATTAGAGGCATATTTAGGATTTAGAAAAGATGGATGCATTATTACAAAAAGGTTGATTTAAGATATAAATTTGATCGATTCGATATTTAGATTTTTACTATTGTAAATTGTTAAAATTCTAATACTATAGGTCCAAAATTAATTCTTATATATATAATTAAAATGTCAAAAGTGTTGTCAATTATCACTTAGAGAAGTGTTATCTAATTTTAGAAAGAAAAATAAAACAAGATAAATATAAAATTCAAATTTCTAACCTCACGTACAGAGGTGCACCTAGTCATTATCGCATTATGTGATTCTCCAAGTGTGGGTTCACACATCTGTATTTCAATATTTAAAAAAATATATATAACACTACTATATATGATCTCGGGAGGAGAGCATGGATTCACATGAACCCGATGACCCCCCTTGGATACGCCTCTGTCTATGTAGTCTACGTACAATGTAAGTTCTAAAAATTATGAGACAGAACATGTACGACGTACACTATACTAAAAATGATTTTTAATGTTAATTAATTATTGATAATAACTTAATTGTCGCTAATTATATTTTTTAGAGTCAATTAACATTCTTTGTAAATGTCCCTAAATTTTATAGCGACATTGATTCTAATGACAATTAACTAATGTCACTAATGACTATACCACTTTTTATTTAAGTATATATTTATTGTCGTATTCTGCAGATTGAAAATATTGATCATGGGAGAATCCTCGAATGAGATAGAAAAAGGATTGACAAAAAAATTTCTATGTACAAGATATTCTATTTTCTTTCATTCTACCTTAGCTTTTGTTTTAATTACATAAATTGTTTTATTTATTTTGAATATCTCCGTCCATTTTGATTGAAATATCCAAAAATCAATTGACCAAATTCGATACAGATCTTACATCCACGTCGTGTCAACACGGATACAACACGGAAAGCAAAGAGTTCGAACAACCTTTAACTTTCATGTAGTACCAAATTGTCTGTTTTGCTCACATGGAGTTGTTCACTAGAAGATAATGAACAAAGGAAAGTTGAGAATTAACAAAATTAAGTACTATTTATAAAACTATTGGGTCCTTTTTTCCCTATCCACATCTTACTAATGTACAATATACTTAACTTGTCCCAATAAAAAATAAAAGCAAATTGGACTAATTAATCCACTTTATAGTTATGTCCTCATGAAAAAAATGAACCACACGAAGGAAGCTTAGATACTTGATGAAATATTTAAAATAAGCATAATTTAAATTTTACAACATATTTATATGCAAAAAAGTTCATAATTAAATTATATTCTAATTAAGTTTTTAGGGTTGAATTCATTGTACATTTAGAATTATAGCAATGCCATGCTATTTGTTACGATAATTTTATTTAAGTCTTACGCATAAATTTATACTCCACGTGAAAGTATTAGATGTAGATGATGACCCCCCTGCTTGAATATATTGCATTGGTGCAAATTAATTTTGACATCACATTTTTATAAGAAACATATAAAATAAACATATATTTTACTCATTTCATTACAAAATAAGAGGTGTAGTATTTGTACACAACCCTTGAGAAAATTGCATACTCTTAGAAAGTAAGAAATGTTTTCACTTTAACTTAGTCAAATGCCTTGAAAGGAAATAGTTCTTTAGTGGTCTTTTAGTTATGCAAAATTCTATTTATTAAAATAAGAATAAAATTTAAAAACAACTAAATGTTTTCTAAATTTTGTAAAATATCACTTATCTTAAATCGAAATAAAAATATAATGTACTTTGAAACGGAAGGAGTAAACGTTATAGTAATTGCAAATTCCAATAGTTGTGTTTGGTAATTGGTTGATATATGCAGAAACTAGACACAAGACGATCTTGCATAAAACAACGTGCTGAGAATATTAAATGTAGCTTATTAATAATATAATTAAATAAAAAATATTTATAATATTTAATTAAGATAATATAACGACCTCATTTTCTATCATAATAATATTAAAAAATTATAATTTATAGTACTTTTCATATAATTTTTAATATCTTAATTGTAAACTTTATTACTTGTTTATGTAATGCAATAATTCGAAAAATTAATCCTCAAAAAAAAATGATAACTAATATAAGACGAAGAAAATAGTGTTTTATACAGCTTCTAATACACCATATTAGAAGTGTTGGTCCTTCGAGATGACTCAGTTGGTTTGGAGGGCGGTTATCCACGCGGATGACCCGAGATTGATCTCCCCTCAATGCCTTCTGAGTTGAGTTTGTCGCATAGGGCTTGCCTAGTGCGGTTTACATCCCCTGTGTGGTTTGCATGTGTTAGTGAAAAACCTTACAAGATAACAAAAAATACAAAATTACAATTGAAAATAAAAATGAAGAAATAAATCTCTTCAGGCTGAGGCGCGGATATCTCGCTCTCTTTAAGGAGATTCAAGTCCACTGCAGCAAATGTTTTCACCGGTCCAGCAGTAGTCCTCTTGACTTGTCCCCTCCAGGATACAACAGCCTTCACAAAGTATAACTCAACAAATCTGGACAAGAGTTGAGTCCAAAGCTCCACAAAAAAGAACACCTCCCTTCAACTAATAAGAACTCTCTTTTTGACAAACCTTATACACTCTATATTTTCTTGTTGTATTGTATCTCACAAACCAAATGAAGACCACCACTATTTATACTACAAGAAGTCTTCCTAGAATTGAATAGGAAGATAATGGTGAAGTAAATAGTAAAGATAAATGGCCTAGAGGTTACATATGTTACATAGGTTACAAAGAATAATGAAGGAGTAAAGAATGAGATAATGGAGAAATAATATGGAGAAGTAATGGTCTTGGAAGACCACGTCCAAGGCAGTAAGCAAACGGCTAGTCAATAGCCTAGGCAATTAAGCCTAAAAGGCATTTACACCAAATGTGAGTAATTAGGCACAAATGCCTACCAACGGTAGCAATGAAACTGCCCACTACCTGTTGAAACAATCAACAGCTTTCTAACTCCAAAATATAGCAAATTAACATATTAAAATGCTAATAAACCAACAGCATGCTATTACACAGTGAGGGGATTACCAGTGCGCACAAAATGTGCTCACCACAGAGTGCTTACCCAAAGGGCAGAGGCTGTAACAGAGATCGGATTATCCTGGAGTTCAAAAAAAAAAAAGAATATTAGAAGTGTCATCAATTTGGACTTTTGAAGTAAAAAGTCATAATTTTCCTCATTTGGCCCTTTTAACATAAAGGAGGGAAAAAGAGCAAGGAATATCATATAAACACCATAGAAATAGAAATATGAACAAGATGTTTCTCAAGAGTTTGGTGTTTGGATAAAAACGGTTCATTTAACATGATATCAAAGTAAAATTAATTTTAATTATTGTTTATCGATGGTGGACTCTTGTATTTAATTATCCATGCGTCAAATGTTTAGACCTGAACAAGAAGAGGATATTGAAGGGTCTCACAATGGATAACAAGAGATTGGTGGTCTTCATTTATCGCCTCATGAACTAGCTTGGGGTTATGTTAGGTCCAAAATTTATTGTTTGTTTATTGTTAGGTTCAAAATTTCTTGAAAGACTTTAAAACAACAATAAAATTATTTATATGATATATAAATTGATTATGTATTCGAGTCATGAAATCAATACATAGCTAAATTACACTCCCAAAGGGGCAAGGGTGGCCCCTTGATTTTTACATTTTTTTTATTAACGCGGTATACTTTCATGCACCAAATTGGCTGTAAAGTGGAGAATTGATAGAGATTTTTGAGACAAGGTCTCCTTCTCAATTTACTAAATGAGTACTATATATGTAAAATTATTGGGTCCTTTTGTACCCAATCCACATCTTATGTACAATAATTAGTTTGTCCCAATCAAAAATAAAAGCAAATTGGAAAAGGAGGAGGAACCAAGGACTTTCATGAAAATGATCTTATTTAGAGTTAAATGAGTTTGTCGAGTCATGTGGTCCAATAAAATACGCGGGATATGAAGAAATATTTTAAAATTAAATTAAAAAATATAAAGACAATTAGGATAAATTTATATCATCAATAAAAATAATCTCTTCTAAACAAGATTCTTTAAACGATTGTGTATATCGTGCATCCTATTATATTCTTTGTGAGAAGAAAGATCTTCTATTTAGAGAATTTCAAAGTTTTTTCTCTTTAAAAAAAAAAGACATGTATTATAGAATCATTTTTCACTTAGAAGATTTTTTCTATCCAAAATACCTTTTGGACTATGGAATTCAAATAAAGTGGGAAATTCAAGACAAATTTGTAAACTTTTTTTCATTAAATTGAGATTATTTTATCTCACCTCTCCAATGAAATGAATTAGTTCAAGAACTATAATCTCAATATTATAATTTCGAAATAATTTAATCAGTGAAGCATATAATTCTAACTTATTAAATTGTTTATGTGAAAATATTAAAGGTTTTTTTTTGGAAGAATTAAAAGGTCATAGAGCAATATGTTTGGTATTTATTATATTTAAGAAATATGTAGATGTTCTATACGGTTAAATATTTGTAAAGATAGGATTGTCTAAATTATTCCTACACATTTGTAAAGCTGATTTCCAGTGGTGGGTTGCGCTTCATCTTTAACCAGAGGTATCGAGTTCGAGTTCTGGGGATAAAAAAAATCTTGTTGGGACTTGGAGCGCCACCCATGATTGGATCCTACAATGCGTGATCCAAATTTAGTTGAGACTCCAATGTGGGATCCAATCACTAGATGAAAAACAAAAAATGATAGATAACTAGTTAATTACGTTGCCTACATTATAATTTTTTGCATGAACGTGAAATACAGCGTGCATTCAGTTATCGAGTATCTATCTTAGGTTTAATCAACTTGTCGAAATAGAACAAAAGGGGAACAGGGTTTCCTTTCATGAAAAAGATCTTTTTGGAGTTTAATAAGTTTGGAGTAATAATGTGAAATATATTTATATCATTAATTTTAAGTAAATGTTTGACTTAATGAACTCTAGTGAATAACATGCATGGCCTATTTTTTCATTTATTTATAAAAAAAATTCTTTCACAAATATAGTGGAAAGAACTTGAAACGGATTCCGAAGGTAATTATGTCTTTGGGACCTCATTAATTAAAAAAACAAATCTTTAATCATTCTAATGCGTATATAATAAAATATATGTATATTGTATATTAGTATTTGTTATGTATTAATTATATATAATATATAGCCAAATAGAACGTACGCATTAAATGTATACTAATTAAAAAGGTGTACTTACTCAACAAAGTATATTAGTAAAAAATGCGTGCAATATTTATTCTAATGCATGCTACCAAACAATCCCTAAAAGTAAATGGATGGAGTAGTTCTTTTATTTGGTTTCACAAATTTATTATAAAACGAGAGTATTATAAAAAAAAAAAAACACTTATAAATTGTGTGCACGAATTATTAGTTTTATCCTCGAATCATTGATAGTTTTAAAAACACGATTTTTATTTGACTAACTGAACTTAAATACACCTCTGATCTTACAATGAGTGAAATACATCTCTAAATTCTCGTCAAGTTTATGAGTGTGAAAATGTAACTTCTCTTGAGTTTTTATTAAGAGCCCCATATTGTTCCTACAAGAGTTTGAGATTACTTACTATGTCATGTGCAGGGGCGGCTCAAGCATATTAGTGACCTAAAACAAAAATCAAACGGGACCTTAAACTTAAATTGTTAATAACTTTTATATAATTGATTTGTTCTAGTTTTCAATTGATAATATAGTCATTTTTATTTTAAATTATTTTTCATGAGATNTTATAAAAAAACACTTATAAATTTTGTGCACGAATTATTAATTTTATCCTCGAATCATTGATAGTTTTAAAAATACCATTTTTATTTGACTAACTGAACTTAAATGCATCTCTGATTTTACAATGAGTGAAATACATCTCTAAATTCTCGTCAATTTTATGAGTGTGAAAATGTAACTTCTCTCGAATTTTTATTAAGAGCCCCATATTGTTCCTACAAGAGTTTGAAACTACTTACTATGTCATGTGCTAGATCGAGAATGTATATAAGTTTAGTTAGATAAGTAGAAGGGTGTTTTAGAACTATCAATAGTTCAGAAATGAAACTAATAATTGACGCTAATTTCAGAAATATTTTCAAATATTTCTCTCTTTTAAAACAAAATAAGAAGATGAAAACACCACTAATTTGAAACAAATAAAATAATGGTTATAGTAGTTGGAAAATCAAATAGTGGTGTGTCTGGTTGAATGGAAATCAAATACAGCAGAAAAGCATTTATTCTTCTACCACTCTGTATGTATAGGAAAAATGATAAAGATTTGACAAGCAATTTTGATTTTGTTGGGAATAAATTAAGGAATTAAATGAGCCAAAGATAAAGATTAACCAGTCATTTCTCAAGATTAAAATAAGATTTATCTCAATTATTGTTTATTGATGGTAAGCTTTTATATTAAATTGTTCACATTTTAGATGTTCAGATTCGAACGTAAAGGTGGGTTATTGAGTCTTACGTTATATATACTCTCCATGTCCATTTTTATTTGTCCACTATTTTAAAATATTTGTCAATAATATTTATTTAGTTTTGAAAATTAAGAGATAATTTATGTTTTTGTGATTTAACCTTGGTATTAAATACTATTCAACATCTATTACATTTTCCAAAGCATTAATTTTAATATATTCAAAGGGGTAATATAGTAATATTACTCTTATTATTTATTGTTTCTTAAGGTATATGTCAAGTCAATAGTATACAACTATTGTTGGGCAGATGAAGAATATAAAAAGAATAAATAGTCTCCTTATATATATATGGTGTTGGACAATCCTCCTCTAATAAACTTACGTTAGGTCCAAGATCTATTTCTTTATAACCTTACATGAAATTATTGAAAGACTTTTTTCTTACAAATTGATTGCGCGAGTCATAAAATGAGTCATTAATTCTTGCATAAAAGAAAAAAAGTTGCATGTCTAAATAACGCGGTATACTTACATAGTTGCATGCACCAAATTGACCGTTTCATTCACATGAAGTTGTTCACTAGAATGAGTACTATTTCTAAAATTATTGGTCCTTTTGTTCCCTATCCATATCTTATGTACAATTAACTTGTCCCAATCAAAAATAAAATCAAATCGAACTAATTTATCCACTTTATAATATATCAATTTATATCGTCAAAATAATATAAATTTTATTTTAAACTTAATTTTTAAAAAATAAAGTATATCATATATTTAAGAGAGCTTTTTAAAAAGTGCAGATATTTTTGTGTGTTAGATATTTGTAAAAGGGATAAAATTGACTATATCTTTTTATCT
The DNA here is from genome assembly GCF_019186545.1 of Solanum stenotomum. Classification (NCBI taxonomy): domain Eukaryota; kingdom Viridiplantae; phylum Streptophyta; class Magnoliopsida; order Solanales; family Solanaceae; genus Solanum; species Solanum stenotomum. Next base: position 62,773,288 of record NC_064286.1, on the reverse strand, counting down.
AGACTCGTTCCACATAATTACACATGATTAGTCTTTAGTCATTTATAATCCACCAAATTCAAATCAATTACAAATCCTCGTCTCTTAAGTTCACTCTTCCAATTTTAGTTAATAATTTTGAGCTAACAAAATGTATTCCTAATTTAATCGTTCTTATGTTATTCTCTATAGCATAATAAGAACTTAAATTCATTTCAACCATGTTTAGAATAGAATTAAAAAGTTGTATCATGTATTTCATGATTATATATTAAAGAAATAGGTAAGATTCATATCAAATTGTTGAGAAAATATAATAATAAATGATTAAATCATGTTACAAACATTTGAAGAAATAGTGAAAATATTGCTTACATGTGAATGAGACAGTGTTGGCTAACAGTAGGATACAGAAAATGCAATGTCCTATTAATGGACAAGAGAATATTTAATGAATCATTACTTAATTTGTCCCTTTTCTTTGGAGTCTTACATCGTTTATAGATACATGCATCTGGCGTACTCAAATTACATATATTTCAAATACATGCGAATCAAATTAAGTATAATTTATTTAAGATATATTGTATTCAATCATAATTTACGTGTATCTGAAATATACCGACTCTCACTCTCTTTTTGGTCCTCTCTCACTCGGCTCTATTCCTATATATCTATTTTTTTTATGTATCTGATATCAAATATCCATCTCTTTTTTAAAAAAAATTGTGAATGGGATCAATATTAGACTTTTAATAGTTTGAGTTGGGTGTGTGAAAAACTAAATCGACCGATAAAACAAATTGATTTATTGCTATTAGGTTAATGGATTTTGAATGGTTTTTTTAAAAAAATTATCGAGTTATCAGTTTGGTTTTAGTTTTTTAATATTGGTTTATTGGGTAAATCAATAACCCATTAAGATTGTACTAATTTATTACTTTGCCCCTAGATAAATATTAATCTCAGTATCTTATTGGTTACTGCCTTTGCCTTTTAGCCTTCAATTCACATTTCACACTGACTTTGAGTTCACAACTTCACATTATACAAAACGTCAAAACCTAAATTAAAGTAAGAACCTTATTCCTCTTAATTTCTCTTTTGTGTTGCACTTGTATATATCTTTTCAGTTTAGTTATTATTGTTTCTATTTTATGAGTGTTTAAAGTTACATTGTTGTCTTGCCGCGTCAAATTGTAGGAGAAGTCATATATTTATTTTATAATCATTTTCTTATTGGTTAAATCCAAAACGGAACCATTACAGACCAAAATTGATAAAACGAAAATCAATAAAAAAAAATATTTTATTGATTTAACGTATTTAAAAATCAAAAATCGATAAACCAAACCGACAATACATAAAATCGAACCGAATCGACCGATTCTCAATATTATTAGTACATTTTGCATGTAACTAGTAATACAGAAAGTTGCATAACACTTTAACATTTAGCACGGAATTTAAGGAAGTAATTTTTTTTTGAATTTTGTGGTATTAAATTAAAGATATGACAAATATATCAAAATATCTTTAAATTTTAAGGTCTTAATTAAACATGTCACGTTGAAATTACAAAGATGCTAACGCAAGGAAAGAGACTTTTTTAAAACACACTAAAAAGAAAAGTAAGACAAATAATTAGACCAAATGAAGAAAAAAAAGTTTGAAATTTTAACCTAGCTTTAGCTAGCATAGAAGGAACTATATTAATATCCAATCTTAGATTTCCAAAATCACTTTTTATTAACATGAGATGATAAGACTCGTGATTCAAGCAATCCAATCTTCAGTGTGTAAGGCGGACGCCCCCAAAATCTTTTCCAATTCCGCGGCGCTACAAGGAACTTCAAGAACACCCTTTTGTTGGAATCCATATTCATCTTCAGCTTGTTTTAATAATTTCAAGAATGATGGATTAGTGAGACAATGTAGCTCCACAATAAACCTCTTTGGCTCTTCCTCTGGATTTACTGAAAATATAGCAAAGTGTCCTTCTTTAACATCATTTGGTACCACTTCATTATTTGCTCTTGGAGTTTCCATTTCCACAACATCAAATTGATGTTTATTGGAATATTTGGGAATTAGTTGAAGATGAGTACTCTTGAGCTTTCTCATGATAAGCTTAAGTATGATCATGCAATTACTAATTCTTTCTTTCCCCATTATAGAATTGTTGAATATGTATGTTTTTGGTAAGGTTGGATATAAATTTGTTTTGCTTTTAAAAAGTGCTTAGGATGTCTATTTATACAAGAATTTGAAGGATATATATTGAAACTTCTAAGATGCTAACAATATTAACCCAATAGGGTGGTCCATTCGATGTGTGTTCTTGCAACTTGAAACTTTATGGTACTCTCATTAATGTTATCTTTTATCTATTTTTGCATAAATTTTACGGAGAGAAGTATAGATAACACTTCTGAACTTGACATAAATTATTAGTTTTGTTTTTAAATTATTGGCAGCCTTAAAAAAACATCCCTCTACTTGACTAACTAAACTTAGATACACCCTCAATCTGCCACATGATAAATCAAGTGGTCTCAAACTCTTGTAGTTGTTGAAAGTACCCCCTAAACTTGACGAGAATTTAGGGGTGTATTTTACTCATATTGCAAGATCGATAATGTATTAATTAAGTTTAGTTAGTCATGTAAAAGGGTATGCCTAAACATATCAATAATTCGAAAATGAAACTAATATCTCGCGCCAAATTTAGGGTTATTTTAGATACTTCTATCTTTTACAAATGGTCAAATAATTATGACTTAATTTTCATCAAAGACAAATAAATGATAAAACTATGTTATCTAACAGAAAATCATAAAACTTTTACCATATTAACACAAAAATTACTATGGCTGAAAATCCAACTTTTGATGGATAAAATGTTTTATTGCTTTTTAATTATAATTTAATAAATAAAAAATTAATTAAAAGAAAAGCAATTGCACCAAGACCCAAAATTCACATGTAAAAACTAAACCTCATCTTCACTCTCACCCGTGTTATCCCATTCCCATCTCCCTCATATCCCTATCCCACATTCCCTTTTTTTTTAATATTCGTATAGATTATATATAAATACTTTTAATTACGTACTTTATACTTTAAACTTATTTATACAAAATAAGTTTGGATCCTTGGATACAATACCCAAGTCTCATCAGTTTAGGAGCTAATTACTTAGATACACGCTAGTTTGTAATATTATGAATCTTATCAAATTTTGGTGCGTTCAGATATGTCTATATACATGTATCTCGAGATACGTAAGGTCAAAATTAGGTGTAATTTGTTCTATATACACTGTATCTAAGTGGATTCACAAGTATCTCAAGTACATAAATAAAATCTCGCTCACCTTCCTCGTCTCTCTCCCATCTCGCTCGCCACTCTCCAATGTATCTGATATTCCAGATATATGGAAATCATATTGGATACATACAAATACATATATATAGTGTGTATCTAGTGTAATTCACGCTCACCACCCTCATGTTCTTACTCGCCTCTTTTCCTATTACAGACGATATCTGATAGCAAAAAACATATATCTAGATGTATTTGACATGAAATCTAATACTACCTCCGTCCCATTTTATGTGGCACTTTTCGAATTTCGAGATTCAAACAAGTCGTTCTTTGACCGTGAATTTTTCATAGATCTTTTAAACATTTTGAATTATCAATTATTGTGACTTATAGTACTTTTTGTGTAGTTTACAAATATATGGATTTCATTTCAAAAAAATTGAAGATTTCATGTGCAAATTTTCGATCAAACTTAAAATGTTTGACTTTCAAAAAATGAAAAGTGTCACATAAATTGGAAAAGAGGGAGTATGAAACTATTAATTAGTGATATATATAATAATGGAAACGCACTACCACAATAGAGTACTATAGTTGAGCTGTCCAGACTCCCGTATTGTACCTTAGTCCGTACACTAAAATAAATAATTGTAGGAAAGGTCCATGTGTTGTGTTGGGAGTAGAAATAGATATAAATTTTTCCGTTTTAATTTGTTTGTATTTATTTGATATAGGATTTAAGAAAGTAAAATAAAAATAATTAAATCTTGTGAACTAAAAATTTGTAAAAGATGTATTAAAAAAATCTTTTAATTTATGTTCTTAAATATATCATGTGAAAAGTTAATCTTCAAAATGGTAAAAAAAAACCATCCTTTTTAAATATTCTAAACAGAAAGTAAACAAACAAATTTAAATAAAAAGATTACTACTCCTTAATTAATTAAGACCACATTCCCTCATTATGCCAAAACAATTCTATAATGATCTCAAATTAATACTATATATAATAAAAATAAGTTAGCTCACGATCAAATTATAATTTAGTGAATTTCTAAATACATATACAGAATCTCGACAAAATCTATAGATCCATTGTATAATGTTGCACGCCTGCAACACGTTAGAGGGCCTTCTTCACAAAAGTGAGGAAAAGAACAAAGAAATGTCATATATAACTAATTAAACACTCTCCAAACAAGGACAGAGATAGAAGTCTGAATAAGAATTTAGTCGAATTCAATAAAATTTGTTTTGATTATAGAGTTTGTTTAATTGTATAGACAATTAACATTCAATTTTGAAACTCAATCATTAAAATTTAAAGTCGTAATTTTATAATTCAAAATCCATAAACTTGATGTTTTACTTTTCTGAATGACTCTTCCTAAACTAATGGGCCTCTTTTTTTAAACTAAAGTAATTCATTGTTTAAATCAATAAATGAAAATAATATTTTTTTGAAAATTTTCAAAATTGGTATAAACATATTAACGTATTAGACAATTATTTTAGTCCAATTTCCTACTTATACGGGAGTCCTAATACGAGGGTTATTTGTGCATGAAATGGTTTAATTTGAGGTGATTAATAATGAAGATATTATTTTACAACTTATACTAAAAGTACATTTTTTTAAAAATAGCTTAATCTCTGCGATGGTAATTAATACACATATTCTCATTTTACATTTTATCTCACATAAAATAATACTCAAGCCTTTAGTCGAGCGGTAGAAATGTAACTTGTGATGTGTAATTTAGATATAAGAGCGCACCCACCCCTCCCCCCGGATCATCATAATTCATAGTAAATCCTCTTGTTACGGTATTCAGGAGAAAGCGCTTATTTTCTTTCAATCAACCAAATGATAGAGAAAAAAACGATAACAACCGTTATAAAAAACATAACATATATCCTACAAATCAAGAAACCTTTTAAAGGGGGTTTAAAATTAATAAGAGGAAAGATAGATCATTTCTCGTTCTTCTTCTTGTTTTCAAAAAAATTTCCAAGTCACTATGCCTACAAGGGATAGCAAGTACTCCTTCTTGCTCGAAACCAAACTCTTCCTCAGCTTGCTCTAACAACCTTACAAATTCTGGATCCGCCAAATAGCTCAACTCAACGATGAACCTCCTTTGTTTCCCATCATCAACTGCATGCACCACAAAATGTCCCTCCTTAACATCATTTGGAAGAGGCAATGAGTTTGCATCATCGTCCCAATCATCGAGTGCGAACTTGAAACTAGATCTTCTTGAGAATTGGAGGATCTTTTTTAGTATCTTCACGATATGGTTTCAATTTGTTGTACGTATAAACATCCTTAAAAATTGTTATTCTTTACTCTCACAATCTTATAATGTGGAAAGAAAATGATAAGAGCAAAGTTTATACATAGTTTAGGGAGAACAAAGGATTTGGTTTGTGAAAAGCATAAATGAGATGAAATGCATGTGTAATGTATTAACATATGTCTATGAAGCATCACTTCTAGCTACCTTGTCCTTTTAAGGACAACATGCACCTAGTGTTTTACTTCACATAGTTTGTTTTCTTCGCATCTCAACTAGTTCCACGAGGTACTTGGTACTTCCACTAGCTTGGACAGATGGAAAGAAATCACTCATTATTTTTATCTAAGCAACGCTTGAGTCAAGGGTCTTTCAGATATAGTCTCTCTACCTCCACGAGATAGAGGTAAAGTCTATAGGCACTCTATCTTTCCCATACTCCACTTGTGGGATTACACTAGGTATTTTGTTGTTTTTATTTTTGTTGGGATCTAAACGTGAGATCTCATGGTTCTCAACTGGCTTCATTGATCATTAGGTCACACCTACTACTCTGCTTCACCCAGTTTCTTTACATTAAATTAAGGAAGGACATATGGGACCTCTTAGGTTAATGATGTAAACCTATACATAAGAGATCAATCAATTCTATACAAGTACTTTAGCAAGGGACCTTTTAGGTTAATGATGTAAAACTACACTTAAAAAGCTCAAATGTAGCAAGTGCTTTTAAGTAGCAGACATAAGCACAAGCACTTCCATAGCTATATTGCTAATTTAATGAGGGCAACTTCCCACCTGACTTGTTGAAATAACAACTGCAAAGTACAGTATCTGATCACTTATTGCAAAGTAAAATGACTTCTCTTGTTCAACTACAATCACTAAATATTACTGCTAAAAGGAAAATCTATTGTCACTAAATATCTCTTTTGTTATACTGATATCGATCACATAGTGGATACATAAGGATCAGTATAAACATATGCAACATTGTCACTTATATGCACAAACAAGCTAGATTCAATATTATATGTGTGAGGTCTCGTAGTCAAGAAAAATCATAGAATCAGAGGGTTATATTATAACATTGATGGAAAGGTTAAAAGGGCACATGAATGAAATTTAACTCATATCTACGAAATCTAACATGACATTTTCGTTTACCATACATAACATGAGTTTGTTTTTTCAAAACATATATGAATTTTCACTCAAGACTTGGAAATTTTACTCAAAATTTTGCCCAAAATTTCATGTGGAGAAATGATTTTCTAGCCCTTTACAAAATTTTTTAGTTTTATGTCTTTTTTATATAATATTGTTATGTTTACACATATCAGATCTGAAAATGTCATTTTCTTTTATTCAAATTGTAAGAGGACAAGAGATCTCATACCCACAATTTCTTTTATAAAAACGCTCAATATGAAATATGTATACAACTGTATAAGTATTGTATAAAGTTCATGTTAAGTTTCTGGAGCAACCCAAGTTTCATGTATATATAAAGTATTGTATAAAATATGTAAAAAGTTCGTGTTGATTTCTGAAAATTTAATACTACTAATTCAACAACATTGTATACACAACTTCTATACAATACTCATACAAATTTAATACAACTACAACAACATACAAAAGTTAAAAAATTTCTTTGCTTTTTTAAAATTTCGTTTCAAATTAAAATCATACTAACAAATAAAAATACTTTGTAGTGTTTAATCCAAAACAAAAATAACGTGCATTATTTTATAGATTTTTAGAAGAAGCCAATAATCAAAGTCATAATCTCCATGAATCATTGCCACATAAGTATTTAATCCAAAACAAAAATAAAATATGTAGTTTCAGATCAATGATAATAACATTAAAGTTGTAACAATTTGTTTGGATAACGTTAATCGACGTGTAAGTGACAAAGATACGAGGAAATGAATTTACAATAGTATATAATTATGATTTATGAAACCTAACAAAACACTGACGTTGATTAAATTTAAATTTAGAAATGTTTTTATTCTAGCTCTCTTGAGTTATGGGTTTTTATAGGCGAATGTAGAATTTGAAGTTTACGAATTTTGATAATAATCTCAAGTTAATATACCAGAACAATTGAATTCACAATGATTTAACATTTGTGAATATTTAATAAATTTATTAGTGCATATAATGCACTATGAATTTGTCGTTGTTGGATTCTAAATTAATATAAATAATTTTTCTATATTAAATAAATTTTAAAGATAAATAATGCTTAAACCAAATTTATTGAATATCTTCAAATTATATCTCATTTAATAAAATATCTTGAATTTCAACCCTAATATGAAATTGTCTTCGATAAATAGCACATTAACCCCAAAGTTGCCAATAAAAATTTTTTATAATGTAAATCTAAATTAATACGATCCTAAAATAAATATCAAATAACAAATTGAACAGATAGTTTGCCCCGAGCTTGAGACACACCTCACGAGTCACGATCACACCAATTTATATATTAACTTGATATATATATATATATATATATATATATATATATATAATATTGACTTATTGCCATCATGTTTCTTTAATATTCAATAATTAATCATATTATAAGGGTATTGATGACTTGAGAGTCTTTCACGAAATATTTTTTTGCAAGTATCTTTATTTTAAAGCACACTATATCAAAAATTATTTTTAGCGGTAATTAATTGATATCAATAGTTTAATTGTCGCTGAATATGTTTTTTTTCAATGGCAATAAAAATTCTTTGTAAATGTCTCTAAAACCTATAGCTAAATTGAATCCAATGACAATTAACTAATGTTGGTAAAATTAAAGTTTTAGTATTCTTGTGAATGTGTATATTTATTACCGTTGAAAACTATTTTTGTTGTAGCGCGCACTTCATTTGTGATTTCACAATATTTAATCCCTCTTTGTGTTGATTTTTTTTTCCCAATATTGCTACACATCATGATCAAATAACTAAATAACTTTAGTTTTGTTGGAGCTAACAAAATATAAATTCATTTTGTACCTCACAAATGCACCTAATTAATTATCGTGTTGAATTTTGAAACCACTTGATAGATATACTTGCACCTCAGATTTCACTCTCATAACAATTTTGGCCGGTTTGGTAGTGACACATCAAAGAGATATTTAAAAAAATTGCATACATTAGAAATTTTTTTAAGTTTTATACACAAGTCGTGTGTAAATACAAGGGTCGTGGTGGAGTGGTAAGAGGTTTCGGGTTCGTGTCGCCTTTGTTAGAGAGCATTTTACCCACAATGTGAAATTCAAATTTAATTGAGTTAGAATGTGGATACCAGGCACCAGGTGGAAAATAAAAAAAATATATATTTACGTTATCAAATTACCAAAATATATACTATATATTTTTAAGTAAAAGATTTTAAGATATAAATTTATAATTTAGAAAATAAAGTATATTACATGTCATAACATGTGAATTAAGGTGATATAATAATATAAAATTTCTTACACTAACGTAGAGTACATATTAATTATGATTAATAGAAATGCGTCTTTTTCTAACAATCAGTGGC